>NC_053024.1:602317953-602448205 GCF_003073215.2 Triticum urartu | reverse complement strand
TACACCCGTGCTAGTGCCGGGTCTCGTCCCAAGGTCGCCGTCACCCAGATGTGCGTGCGCCACCACGTCCTCGTCTACCACTACTGCTTGGCCACAAGGCCTTGCGAGCATTTCGCCAGGTTTGTCAATAGCCCCCACTACATGTTCGCTCCGTTGGACATCACCAAAGATGTAAAGGCGCTCGAGAATTCGGGCATTGCCTGCCAGAATCTTGTCGACATCCAGGGCCAATACAAGATCTGATATGCTCAAGGAAGAGAGTCAAACAAATTTTCTCATGCAAAAAAATCAGCCATAGTATATTATGGGTGCGTGTGTACATTTCAGTCTGCATATTAGTATGAAGATCTGATGTAAGAAACTCAGTCTTCTTCCACACGTACCGAAAGAAATTTATGATGTGAGGCTCCTCAATTTTCCTCAACATGATATGTGAACAATTTCCGGTCCAAGATACCCGGTCTTACACAGCAAGATATCTCGATAAAAGCTTCTGACAGACGAAAATGAAATTTTCTCAAACAAGAAAACCCGAGGAGAAACTTCTCAAGTATAGAAACCCGGCTTCTCCTGCACAATACTCATGTCAAGCTTCGTGTGTAAGCTATCAAGGCTTCTTCTGCACGCTACACAGAAAAAAGCTTTGAGCAGAAGCTAACGAGCCTTCCTCAGCAAGCTACATGAATGACTTTTCTCTGCAGTTCAAGGGTCAGATTTGCAGTAATTTTGTCAGAGGTACAATGCAGTCAAAACATATGCCTACCTCAAGAATCAAGTGTTTGGTTGCATATGATTTTTATATATGGTGAGCATGCATCCCCAGTCACATCAGTCACTCATACGAGATGCGGCAAGGGTCCAACAGATATACCTAAGGGAAGTAAGGATCCCACAACCTCACGAGTCAGGCAAAGGAAAATGAGCAGAGATACATCTCATGTAATACAATGATTGAGGGAGTCCTGGATTAGGGGGTGTTCGGGTAGCCGGGCTATACCTTCAGCCGGACTCCAGGACTATGAAGATACAAGATTGAAGACTTCGTCCCGTGTCCGGATGGGACTTTCCTTGGCGTGGAAGGCAAGCTTGGCGATGCAGATATTTGGATCTCCTACCATTGTAACCGACTTTGTGTAACCCTAACCCTCTCCGGTGTCTATATAAACCGGAGGGTTTTAGTCCGTAGGACAACTTCATCATACAACAATCATACCATATGCTAGCTTCTAGGGTTTAGCCTCCTTGATCTCGTGGTAGATCTACTCTTGTACTACCCATATCATCAATATTAATCAAGCAGGACGTAGGGTTTTACCTCCATCAAGAGGGCCCGAACCTGGGTAAAACATCGTGTTTCTTGCTTCCTGTTACCATCCGGCCTAGACGCACAGTTCGGGACCCCCTACCCGAGATCCGCCGGTTTTGACACCGACATTGGTGCTTTCATTGAGAGTTCCTCTGTGCCATCGCAATCAGGAAGGATGCCTCTTCCCGTCTTTAAAGACGGCGCCGTTACTAAGGGAGCCTTGGCTGTCGGCCAAACTCTCCAGCTAGGCGGTTTTCTCATGACCGCCTATTCGGCCGTTGCGCCAACGGTGACCTCTCGGGTCATCAAAAGCAATCTTCACATCAGCTCGGAACTCGTCGAGCAGTTAGATCCAATGGAGCTCTCTTCCGTAAACGAGCTCTTGGGTCGCATCGCCGCCTTGGGGGTCACTATGGATTATGACCAGGTTGGGCTTAAACCCGATCTAAGAGAAATTAATTCTCCCCAAGTCACCCATCACGTTGCCGTGGTAGAGGCACAGTGCGACGACTCTTCATCTATCTTAAGGACTAGCTACGTCCGGATTCCCGATCCCTCCAAGCCGGATACCCACGGAGGGGAGGATGTAACTCAAGACCTGAACTTAGAATCAGGCAACGGGCTAGATTCACTGGACAACATCCAAGAATCCAAACTTCAGAGTTCGGAAGCTCCTTGGCCTCTGAGTCTTAGATTGGGTGAAGTTCCGGATTTAATTCCACCCACCAACCCGAACATAAGACATCTATCCCAAATCAGGCAAAAGTCCGAAGAAACAATACATCATTACTGGGCAAGGTTCCTCCTAGTTATGAACAGGATAAAGGACTGCCGCGAGGAAGACGCAATCTCAATCTTCTGCAATAATTGCACGGACAAGGGAATCCTCAACGCCACAGGTCGTCGTGATCTTACACGCTTCGCTGACTTGGCAACCATAGTACAAAAGTACTGTGCGATGGAAAGCGCCCGGAAAACCGAAACTAAATTTTGGGACAATCCGGCCCTGAATAGAAACCTCGTCCGGAATAAAAGGGTGCATCATCATCAGACACCCGGGTTAAAAACCAAAAAACCAAAACCCTCTACAAGGCATGGAACCGTACTGGAGGGATGGCTTAATGGACCCTGTAAAATTCATAGTACAGAGGACGCCACACCAACTCATAGCCTTAGAGCATGTTGGATACTCTGGCAGGTGGCCAAAAGGGGCAAAGATCTCCTAATTCTGGAGGCCGTAGAAAGCCACCTCAGGGACTCCAGTACAGTCTTAACAGTCTTCAAGACTTTCACATCAAATAATATGCGAAAAAGAAAACTCCGCAGCCTCGCTAAAGTCTATCAAGTAGCAACAATAAACCCATGGAGTGACACGGCTATTACTTTTAATGCCAGTGATGAACCTAAATTCCGAACAGCTCGAGCACCAACCGCATTGGTACTCAGTCCTATAGTGGACGGCTTTCGCCTCACCAAGGTACTCATGGATGGAGGCAGCGGATTGAACCTCATTTATGAGGAAACCCTTCAAAAAATGGAAATAGACTGGAACCGCATTGAGCGAAGCAGCACAACCTTTAGAGGAATAATCCCCAGTCGGGAAGCGCGCTGTACAGGAAAAATCACACTAGATGTGGTGTTCGGCACGCCGGATAATTATAGGTCCGAAGAGGTCACATTCCAAGTGGCCCCGTTCAGTAGCGGACACCATGCTCTGCTGGGGCGGGAAGCGTTTACAATATTCCAAGCAATACCCCATTACGGGTACATGAAGCTCAAGATGCCCGGGCCGAACGGAATCATCACTCTCGCTAGTGATCCGGACATAGCACTCTGCGCCGAAAACAAGACAGCCGCATTGGCCCTTGAGGCACTGTCCGAAGCCCTAGCGGCTGAGGAACTGACTACGCTGCGCTCCACGGTAAATAGGGACAATGTGATACTCGACAAAAGATCCAAGTCCACCTCCTTTAAACCAGCGGATGAAATAGTCAAATTACAGGTCCATCCAACGGACCCCAATAAAACAGCTTCCATCGGGGCACGATTAAACCCCGATGTAGACGCCGCACTACGAGAATTCCTACGGGAGAACTGGGACATTTTTGCCTGGCACCCTTCAAACATGCCAGGAATCCCACGCAGGCTGGCTGAACATAGCTTAAATATCCTAAAAGGATTCAAACCTGTCAAACAAGCCCTTCGGCGTTTCTCTGAGACCAAGAGGCAGGCAATGGGAGAGGAGCTAGCCAAACTATTGGAGGCCGGATTCATCAGAGACATAAAACATCTGGACTGGCTAGCAAACTTGGTGATGGTACCAAAGAAGGATAAATCCTGGCGCCTATGCGTTGACTTCAAAGACCTTAACAAGGCTTGCCCAAAGGATCCCTTCCCCCTCCCCCGCATCGATCAAATTATCGACGCCACTGCAGGACACGATTCGTTGTGCTTCCTTGACGCATACTCCGGTTACCATCAAATCAAGATGGCTGAGTCAGACCAAGCCGCAACGGCATTCATCACCCCATATGGCCCATTCTGCTTCAACACAATGCCTTTCGGGCTCAAAAACGCCGATGCAACATATCAGCGCATGATTCAGACATGTCTGGCAAACAAGATCGGCAAAACAGTAGAGTCATACGTGGATGATGTGGTCGTAAAAACAAGACATGTCGAATCTCTAGTAGACGACTTGAGGCTTACATTTGACAACCTCCGAGCATATGACATCAAGCAAAATCCGGAAAAATGCGTTTTCAGCATTCCAGCCGGAAAGCTCTTGGGCTTCATTGTATCCGGTAGAGGAATCAAAGCAAATCCAGCCAAGATTCGAGCTTTGTCACAATTGGATATCCCAAAGGACCTCAAACAAATACAAAAATTAACCGGATGCGTGGCGGCTCTAAGCCGCTTTATCTCCCGCTTGGGAGAAAAGGCGCTACCCCTCTATCGCCTCCTTCGGCGCACCGAACACTTCGAGTGGACGGATGCCGCCACGGCCAGACTCGAGGAAATAAAAGCCATATTGGCAACAAACCCTGTCCTGGCCGCGCCAAACATCGGGGAACCAATGCTATTGTACATTGCAGCAACCCATCAAGTTGTTAGCGCAGTACTCGTCGTCGAGCGGGAAACGGACGGACACAAATTCCCCCTTCAAAAGCCGGTTTACTATGTGTCCACTGTCCTCACCCCATGCAAATCACGGTACCCACATTATCAAAAGATTGCATATGCGGTATACATGGCATCCCGGAAGCTACGACACTACTTTCAAGAGTGTTCAATCACTGTAGCATCGGAAGTACCACTCAACGATATTATAAACAACCATGACGCAACGGGCCAGATTGCAAAATGGGCCATTGAGCTCCTCCCGTTCGACATAACTCATAGGCCATGGCGAGCTATCAAGTCGCAAGTTTTGGCCGACTTCGTCGCAGAATGGACGGAGGCCGAACTCCCTAAAAGAGTACGACAAATATTCAAACTGGATCATGCACTTCGACGGTTCCAAAATGTTGGCCGGACTAGGGGCCGACGTCGTTTTGACTTCCCCCACAGGAGACACAGTTCAATATGTACTCCAGATATGTACACGGACTCCAACAATGCAGCCGAATATGAGGCCCTTTTACATGGTCTCCGGATGGTAGTATCCATGGGCATTCAACGCCTAGAGGTGCGTGGGGATTCGAACCTCGCGATATCCCAAATAAATGGAGACTTCGATGCCAAGGATCCAAAATTGGCAGCTTACCGCAACGCCGTCCTCAAAATGTCAGCTCGGTTTGAAGGGCTCGAATTTCACCATATAGCCCGAGAAAACAATCAGGCGGCAGACGTCCTGGCACGCATCAGCGCAAAACGTGATGCGGTCCCCCCAACATCTTCCTAGAAAGGCTGTTCAAGCCATCCGTAGTATGGGAAGGGGAACATGGCAATATTATCCCGGACCCAACCGCACTGTCCGACGCCGAACAATCTGACATAATCGGAGGCTCTGCCAATGAAATCACAACCTCAGCCCACGTACTAATGGCTGTTATCGCCCCGTGGACAGAACCATTCCTAGCCTACCTTACTAGGCAGGAACTCCCAGAGGACCAAAACAAGGCACGCTGTATAGTGCGGCGATCTAAAGCCTATAAAGTCCATGAGGGAGAACTTTATCAGAAAAGCACTACCGGAGTCCTTCAAAGGTGCATCTCCGAAGAAGAAGGGCGGAACCTGCTGGCTGAAATTCATGCCGGACTCGGTGGCCATCATGCCGCAGCCTGGTCCCTTGTAAGCAAGGCTTTCCGTACAGGCTTTTATTGGCCGACGGCCCGGGCGGACGCTCAGGACTTGGTCCAACGATGCGCCGGTTGCCAGCTTTTTGCAAACCAAAGCCATATGCCACCCACCGCCCTCCAAACTATCCCCATCACTTGGCCTTTCACGGTCTGGGGGCTTGACATGGTGGGACTCCTTAAAGGCGGAACCCACAAGAAAAAATACTTACTGGTCATGGTGGATAAGTTCACCAAATGGATAGAAGCCAAGCCTGTTAAGATGCCCGAATCCGGACCTGTGATAGACTTTATATCCAGGGTCGTACACCGTTATGGCGTCCCCCACAGCATCGTCACCGATAACGGCACGAACTTTACGGCCGATGAGGTAAAACTCTGGTGCAAAAACATGGGCATCAAGCTCGATTATGCTTCCGTCTATCACCCACAAACTAACGGTCAGGTCGAACGTGCAAATGGTCTCATCATGAGCGGCATCAAACCCAGATTAGTGCGGTCCCTCAAGGAATCTAACACGCACTGGGTAGAGGAGTTCGACTCCGTACTCTGGGGGCTGCGGACCACGCCGAATTGCACCACCGAAGACACACCATTTTTTATGGTGTACGACGCAGAGGCAGTCTTGCCCTGCGACATAATTCATGACTCACCTCGAGTGCGCATGTATGAAGAAAGGGAAGCCGAGCTCGATCGGCAGGACAGTTTGGACGCCTTAGAGGAGGAGCGCGACGTGGCAAAAGCCCGTTCCGCATTCTATCAACAGCAGGCTCGAAGATATCAAAGCAGAGAAGTGCGGGCCAAAAACTACAACGTTGGCGAATTAGTTCTACGCCTGCCGGACAAGAAAAAGGACAAGCTGAAGCCCAAGTGGGAAGGTCCCTTCATAATCGACCAAGTCCTGACTGGTGGAGCATACTGCCTGCGAGATGCGTCGGATAACCGACTCGAGCCGAACCCATGGAACGCAGCCCGTCTCCGAAGATTCTATGCCTAGCGCCGAACTCTGTGTTTGTCTCCTTCCTCTGTCCATTTTTTACATTTTCTGTCTTACATTTCTCTCCTTCCCCTTTTTTTCTTTTATAGCCCTTAAAGGCTCCTCAAGTGAAGTGCTACTCGTGCTCATTAAACCTGGGGGCTTCTTTAACAGAAGCTTATTTACACGGGCTTCACGCCCACCACATGTGTCAAACTTCCGCATGTACCTTTTCTTCACCATTATATGCATCGATATGACTTAAGTTTTGGCCAAGCTGGGTTGCCTGGCTCCTGTGCTTACCCCTACGTTCCCGATTGTTCGGCTAGGTGGTAAAGGGAGCACCTCTGCGATTGTTACTGCCGGATCAGCCGGATGTGTACCTCAGACTGGGTGAAGCCGAAAGCTAGCGTTCTTAAGGGAATATTCGGTCGGTGAACTAAAAGATGACCTTACTTATTTATATATATGCCCCCAGATGATTTTCCTGCGTTTGCAGTCCGGACATGCACTTTAGGGCATGCCTCCCAGAGAAAGGAACCCCTAACGGAACTATTCTCTCTGGAAGATGTTTCTTACTAACCATATAATATAACATAACTAGTTGGGCACTTGTCTGATAAAACACTAATGACCCCTACGCCTGGTCTCCATGCATACCCCGGTTCTTACATAACCGGTAGGGTATTCGGACACACTCCGGACCGTCAGGTCCTGAGGTTGAAGCGAAAAGGTCGGCAACGACAAACGATCTACAATCCGGCTAGAAGGCATTACACATGTCAATTAAAATTACATAGTCATTCTGATTGATTGTGTTCCTCTTCAATACCATCTAACAGGCTGTCTAACTTACAGTCCTGCTGGGAATACTTTGCGGCCAATTCTACTTGGCCGTACACTAAGCTTACAGGGATCTCCTTCCCGTCAGGCCCCACAGGTCCGACCTCGGCCATATGGTTTGGGTCAGACTTCGTGTACCGCGTCTTCACCATGGCCCAGGCCTCCCTAGCGCCTTGTCGGCAGGCCGATATCTTCCACAACCTGAAGCGCCGCCGAGCTCCCTTAAGCTTCTCCGAAAGCTCTCCAAGGCCCTCAGGCATGGAGTGGGAAGGCCATAAGGCTTGGGCAACGCCTCACATCGCCTGCCGAACTCGCCCGTGCAGTTGCGAGAGCTCGGGAAGAAGGTCACCCATAGAACCGGGCATCTCCTCTGCAGGACGACCCATTAGCATACCTACAGACATTACTCTGTTAGTCGACTTCCTCGCCGAACTCATTTCTTTCAAAGATTCGCTTAAGCACTTACTAAATATGCCGCGTCGAAGCCGCTGATTCTCCATAGTAGAGTCCGACAGCTGGCCACGAACATCTTTAAGTTCAATGTCCATCTTGGTGTTGGCATCCTGAAGATCATTCTTCTCCCGCCTCACCCTTGTCAGCATACTCTCATCAGCCTTTAGCCGGCGTAAGAGTTGTTGCCTCTCCGGATCCAGTTCGGCGCCATCTGCAATATGATTTGTTAGATTTACACCCACGCCGCACTTCGCAAAATACTAATCTTTCGAAGTGTATCTTACCAGAGGGGGGCTCTTTGGGCTCCCCTGCCACGGCTAGTGCGGCCTCCAGTTGGGCTTTGCACTCTTCGAGCTCCTGGGACAGTACGGTATTCTTCTCTATAAGAACTTGCATATCAAATGATCCTTAAATCAGTTACTCTAACTGTTTCAAGTCTCGGGGGCTACTGGTATATATATATTTACCAAAAATTTCTTACCCGTATGTCTTTTACATATTGCTCCGCGGCTCTGGCTAAACCATTTTGAGCGGCATGGAGGTACGCATCTCCCGAATTGAAGGCATCTAATGCCTCTTGGGAGAAACAAGCGTCGCGAAGAACCGTCCGGCGATGCCTGTGGTTCATGGCACTCTCCACCTCGGAATTGGTGGCAGACAGCCTGTCCGCATCCTCTGTCGGAGGAGCGTCCGGTGCGCGCCTTGTGTTCGCTTCCGCTTCCGGGCCAGGCGTTGGAGCCTGGCTGGTGGAGGCGTGATTGGCAACCTCTCCGGATATAGTCCGGCAGGTCTCTTCATCCTGAAGATAGCATGAACGTTAATATTCCCTGAAGGAATAACACTAGGGAAAAAGAGGGTGCGCTATACCTTTGCACCGGCGTCTCAGTCCGGACTACATTCCTTTTTACCCCACGGGGCCCTGCGGCCCCTCGTTGGCTAGCCGCCGCAGGTTCGGCCTCCCGCCTCGGAAACCTCCCCTGCAAAACACGGTCGTTGTCAGGAAAACTGAAATGCGTGAGAATGGATTCCTTCTCAAGGGGATGAGACTCCGCTCTCTGTTACCTGGGAGGCCGGGATTTACCCTGGGTAATCAGCCATAATGGCCACCAAGTTATTGTCCTTGCTTAGCTGATGAAACACCCCGTCAATCAGCTCCATCGATATGTCCGGATCCTCTTCGGAGTCCGGATCGAGGGACCGTTCTGGATCCTCGGGCTGTGGGGGACGGCTGTTTATATCCTTTACTTCCTGACGCAGTTCTTGCGTTGAAATCGTTAGACTACATATTTAATCATGGGAATATAAAATGGATGGGTAAGCACAATTGTCCACTTACCCAACTCGGAGGGTTGTACATGGTAAATCCGCCCTGCGGGTTGACGCAGAGGAATTCCTCCTCTTCTCCCTTGTACAAAAAGGATAAGGTCTTTACTAGAGCGGCATCTGATGCTGGCCCCTTACGACCGTAACGGGTGGCGTCGTCCTCCCCGTTAAAATCCCACATGGGGCGGCCTCTATATTGAAGCGGCTGCACCCCCCGCATAATGCATGCGGCCATGACTCCAATCATGGTTAGTCCGGAATGAGCCAATAGCCTTATCCGACCCATCAGGTAAAGGACGTCCCTGTCGCTTTCTCTCTGAGAGCTCCGCGGACGCCAGCTTAGGCGTTTCTTTAAGGGAGCACTGTCGAATTCGGGGAGACCGACCCGGATAGGATCCGGCAGCGGGACATCATCTATATAAAACCATTCCGAAGGCCAGTCCTCGGACGCCTTCTTTGGGGTTCCGAATAGATATCCGATCCCGGCGATACGCCACACTTCGGCTCCGCCCACTTGATATATAGACCCCTTTGAGAGCGGGGCACCAAGAAGAATAACCTCTTCCACAGCGCAAAATGAGCCTCAACACCCAAGAATAGCTCGCAAAGGGCGAGGAAGCCTGCGATATGCAATATAGAGGCGGGCGTGAGATTGTGCAGCTGGAGGCCATAGAACTCCAGAAGCCAATGGAGAAATGGATGAATTGGAAATCCAAGTCCTCTTATTAGATAAGGGACGAGGCACACCCGCTCTCCTTTGGAGGGATTGGGGGTGCTCTCCGCTTGCTCTCCACCATTATAGGTGGCGAGTCCGGCTCAGACCGGGACCATATAGGCCTGAGGGAGAAATCTCTTGGCCTGAAGCGACACTAGCTCGCTGTGCGGGATGGAGCACCTCTCCCAGTCTCCAGGTTTAGGACTGGAAGGGCGAGGGGAGGAGCTGTGATGGCTGGCCATGTTGGAATGGACCTTTGCTGGAGGCGCTCTGATGATTACTCGCGGGGAGGAGAAGGTATGGTTTGGATCTGAATCCCCATCCCATTAAATAGGTGGCTCATTTATGCGGCTAGGGTGTGAATGTAAAACACCCTGACTTTTCGCATTCTTTGACACGTGGAAGACGGCCATTATTGGGCGTGGTAGCCAAGGTGTGCTACATTACGAAAATCGGACGTTATTCAGCAGGTACACGGAATTTGGAGAAGAACCCGCCTTGCAATGCCGAATACAATCTGCATGCCGGACTCATCGTCATTGAAGCCTGGTTCGGGGGCTACTAAGGGAGTCCTGGATTAGGGGGTGTCTGGGTAGCCGGACTATACCTTCAGCCGAACTCCAGGACTATGAAGATACAAGATTGAAGACTTCGTCCCGTGTCCGGATGGGACTTTCCTTGGCGTGGAAGGCAAGCTTGGCGATGCGGATATTTGGATCTTCTACCATTGTAACCGACTTTGTGTAACCCTAACCCTCTCTGGTGTCTATATAAACCGGAGGGTTTTAGTCCGTAGGACAACTTCATCATACAACAATCATACCATAGGCTAGCTTCTAGGGTTTAGCCTCCTTGATCTCGTGGTAGATCTACTCTTGTACTACCCATATCATCAATATTAATCAAGCAGGACGTAGGGTTTTACCTCCATCAAGAGGGCCCGAACCTGGGTAAAACATCGCGTTTCTTGCCTCCTGTTACCATCCGGCCTAGACGCATAGTTTGGGACCCCCTACCCGAGATCCGCCGGTTTTGACACCGACAATGATCGACAAGATTTGAAGATGACATCACTGAATCAACAGTCTTAAAAATGGTCATCAAGGTCATTATTCCCGCAACTGACAAGGAGATGCCTTAGAACCTTGTCACCTTCTTGTATGATTGGCCTCAACAACAAGCTTTGTACCGCTACAAGTCCTGATTATATGTCATATATGTGCGGACCCAGGTCAGAAAATAGGCACAAAGGAATAATGCCAACAATATTGCACTAATCACGTCCATGGTCATACGAAGAATTAAGGACAGGTGTGGCCAAGTTATTTCGGTAAGGTATCCTGCCAAAGAAAATCATGACCATTAAAGGGTGAGACAGACAACAAAGGTATGATGATTTTTGCACGACCATCAGGGTCCAAATACCCAAATCAGTTGGAGGCCATAATTTACATATGGATCCACAAAGACATACTCTCAGTGGCCTACTCTGTTTTACAAGGATCTCATATCCCGCTGACCCGCTGGGAATGGTTAATATGGAAAATCCAAATAGGTATACCGACAAAATGAGAAAGTCAAAAGCCGAACAATCAGCTCAGACCCAGTATACTCACCGATGGAATCAAGTACACGGTCAGTCTGTCAGGAAAAAGCAATTGTCCGTCAGCTCCTGTCGGGCTAGTCTCAAAGATGTAAATATTTGAGGTATGACACATCTATAACTCCATATACCATTATATTGCTCCTGACAAAAGGCAGTCAGATCTTTGGTACATATTTCACGCTCGAGCCAAAGAAATAAATCAAAATCAGTACCACCTATGAGCAGTCGGATCCCGTCAGAAGATGGCCATGATTAATTCTCAACATTTATTGAAACCAGAAGGCCTGCATTTATTTGAAGCAACCCCATGACAGAAGTATTAAGGTTTGTATGACAAAAGAAAAGTTTATGCTCGGACTCATTGGATATCACCACAGGTATGGAGAATCCACTTCAGTAAAAATACATTGGTATATGAGCAAAGACCGTCAGAATTTGGGGAAAGGTGAAGAAACCACCCCAGCGCAAGGTAAGTTGATCATCTGAAATTCTCGGGGGAACAATAACTAAAGGAAAAGGATACCCGAGATGGAAACGGTGTCCTCAAGTCATACTTGTTCCCTGAGCAACTAAATCTCGAGGACGAGATTTCTTTAAAGAGGTAAGAGTTGTAATAGCCTGGTTTTTGGCCCTTTTCTTTTTCTTTTTGATTTATTGGTTTTTGCTCTGTTTTTCTTTTTGGAGTGGTTCTGTGGCCTTGTCACCTAGGAAATCATCTTCTGTTCCTCTCTCAAGTGGCTCATCATTCTCAAAACCTTGCCAAACCATGTCACTCCACTGCTTGACCAAACCCTAATTTCTTTTTCTAGGGAATATTCCTTTTTCTATTAAAGGAATAACCCTATCCGCCCCTAGGTTGTGAAGCAACCCATATTTCTGTCCATCCAAAAATTCCCAAGTAATTCTCATAATATATTTGGGTCATATGTTGCTCAAATATGCCCAAATGTTCCTGTCCTAGCCCAAGAATAATTCTCCAATAATTATTCTTCCTTTCTGTCCTAAATGGCACATTGTGAAGCAAGTGCTATTTATCTTTGCCCATTTGCCCCAAACTTTTTGAGCATGATATATCATCCAAATAATTGGCCTGTGACAAAATTCAACTTTATTTGCCTAGCCAAACTTCCTCAGTGATTTTTCAAAGTTCATGTCTGAGGGAAGCCTTTGTGAAGGAAGTGCTAGCTAGGGTTATCTAAATGAGTTGAAATTTTGCACACTCCTTCATGTGCTCATATTATCCCACTCCTCCAAAATTCAGCCCGATACAATCATCTATGTGAACACAGGACCAAATCTTTGATTATGTTAATATTTTCAGGTTGTGAAGCAAGTATAATTTATATTGTTTCAAAAATCCTGATAAATTACCAGATAGTTCTCCTACCCAAATAACTTCTCTCCACCAAATTTGGCACCAGTTTACCTGGCCAATATTTCTCTAGAATTATTGCAAGATTCTGGTCGGTGAAGATAGCTGTGAAGGAAGTACCATTTTGGTGAATCCAATTGGTATGAGATTTGTACAGCTTCTTACTATGACCAAATCACTAAGCATTGCCGAATTTGAGCTCAATTTGACACTCCATGTGAGTACACCTTCCTGATCTTGATTCTGGAACAATTTTGTGGTTACACAGCAACTATATTAGTTTGTGCTCCATTATAATCCAAAACCTCCAGGATCATAGTCCTTCCTAAGCTAATCACCCCAGACAACCTCTTTGGCGCCAGTAAAGTTCCTGTTGATCACCAGTGCTCACCCAAGTTTACTGCAGTAAACTTCAGAGGGTGATTACCATTTAACCGTAGCAGTTTTCACCGAACTACCACCTCAGTTGAAACCTTCCCTGGATGAACTACGCACTAGACAACATGTTCAAGCCCCTCTCCCCCTCTACATGCCAGTGCATGTGGTGACCGCGCAGCTGGCATGCACATTTACGCGCTCTGTGTGTTGTGGCGTGTCCAGAGCACCGTTTGTGCTTTGGCACCACTCCCTCTCGTCGTCTTAGAGCTCGTGAGCATGTCCAGTGGCTGCATCTCGTCGTCGCCGCTGCCCTAGAGCCATCTCTCCCTCCAGAAACCTCCTGGTCGACGCTCGCTGACGCACGCCCACGAGAGCATTGTGCCCCGTTTGGCTCTGAGCTTGTTTCGGTCATTTCCTCTGCTCCCCGGCGTCGCCTACTTCCTCGTGATCGTTGCCAGTGAGCCCTCGTCGTGTTCCCCATGCCCTCCTGTGCTCACTGAGCTCCCTAGAGAGTTGGCCGAGCTTGAGCGGCAGCACGCAGCCTCGGCCTCCCTCGTCCCGTCCGTTTCCTCCTGTCCCTCTTGGCCTCCTCCGTCCTGTGAGACTCTCCCCTGCTCCTCCTCGTCGTCTATTGATACGTCCATTTTGCATCATGCTTTTATATCGATATTTATTGCATTATGGGCTGTTATTTCACATTGTGTCACAATACTTATGGCTATTCTCTCTTATTTTACAAGGTTTACATAAGGAGGGAGAATGCCGACAGCTGGAATTCTAGGCTGGAAAAGGAGCAAATATTAGAGACTATTCTGCACAACTCCAAAAGTCCTAAAACTCCATGGAACACCTTATAATAAATAATGAAAAATCCTCGCCAAAGATGAAGACCAGGGGGCCCACACCCTGCTCACAAGGGTGGGCCCCCGCCCTAGGGCGCACCCCCTACCTCGTGGGCCCCCTGGTGGCTCTCCTATGACCATCTTATCCTATATGAAGTCTTTCGTCGAGAAAAAAATAGGAAGCAACCTTTTGGTACGAAACTCCGCCGCCACGAGGCGGAACCTTGGCGGATCCAATCTAGAGCTCCGGCAGAGCTGTTCTGCCGGGGAAACTTCCCTCCCGGAGGGGGGAAATCATCGCCATCGTCATCACCAACGCTCCTCTCATCGGGAGAGGGAAATCTCCATCAACATCTTCATCAGCACCATCTCATCTCAAAACCCTAGTTCATCTCTTTTATCCAATTCTTGTCTCCAAGTCCGGGATTGGTGCTAGTAGGTTGCTATTAGTGTTAATTACTCCTTGTAGTTGATGCTAGTTGGTTTAATTGGTGGAAGATCATATGTTCAGATCCTTTATGCATATTATTACCCCTCTGATTATGAACATGTTTATGCTTTGTGAGTAGTTACGTTTGTTCCTGAAGACAAGGGAGAAGTCTTGCTATTAGTAGTCATGTGAATTTGGTATTCGTTCGATATTTTGATGAGATGTATGTTGTCTAGCTAGTGGTGTTATGTAAACGTCAACTACATAACACTTCACCATTATTTGGGCCTAGAGGAAGGAATTGGGAAGTAATAAGTAGATGATGGGTTGCTAGAGTGACAGAAGCTTAAACCCTAGTTTATGCGTTGCTTCGTAAGGGGCTGATTTGGATCCATATGTTTCATGCTATGGTTAGTGAGGGAGTCCTGGATTAGGGGGTTTCCGAACAGCCGGACGATATCCTTTGGCCGGACTGTTGGACTATGAAGATACAAGATTGAAGACTTCGTCTCGTGTCCGGATGGGACTTTACTTGGCGTGGAAGGCAAGCTAGGCAATACGGATATGGATATATCCTCCTTTGTAACCGACCTTGTGTAACCCTAACCCTCTCCGGTGTCTATATAAACCAGAGGGTTTAGTCCGTAGGACAACATACAATCATACCATAGGCTAGCTTCTAGGGTTTAGCCTCTCCAATCTCGTGGTAAATCTACTCTTGTACTACCCATATCATCAATATTAATCAAGCAGGTCGTAGGGTTTTACCTCCATCAAGAGGGCCCGAACCTGGGTAAAACATCGTTTTCCCTGCCTCCTGTTACCATCCACCTTAGACGCACAGTTCAGGACCCCCTACCCGAGATCCGCCGGTTTTGACACCGACATTGGTGCTTTCATTGAGAGTTCCTTTCTGTCGTCGCCGTTAGGCTTGATGGCTCCTACGATCATCGATAGCGATGCAGTCTAGGGTGAGACTTTTCTCCCCGAACAGATCTTTGTGTTCGGCGGCTTCGCACTGCGGGCCAACTCGCTTGGCCATCTGGAGCAGATCGAAAGTTATGCCCCTGGCCACCAGGTCAGGTTTGGAAGCTTAAACTACACGGCTGATATCCGCGGAGACTTGATCTTAGACGGATTCGAGCCTCTGCCTTGTGCGTCATGCGGTCATGATGAGTATGATTTAGCTCTACCATCACACAGTGTTCAGGAGATCGCACCGGCAGCCGCTCCGACCCTCAATTCGGAGCCAGTTGCGCCGACCATGGACGGGTGGATGGACCCCGCCACGGAGGCCTTACCCTCAGCGGCAATCGAGCCGAACATCGACCTTACCCTGCACGAGAGCCGTGTTGTCAGACTGTCGGATCCTTCTCTGGCCACGGACTCCGAACCGCCTAAGGCCATTCCTAGCGAATCCGATTAGGCGCCGATCATGGAGTTTACCTCCGCGGATATTTTCCAGCACTCGCCCTTTGGCGACATACTGAACTCATTAAGGTCTCTCTCCTTGTCAGGAGGATCCTGGCCGAACTATGTCCGGCAGGATTGGGATGCGGATGACGAAGAAATTCGCTGCCCACCCACCACCCACTTAGTAGCCATTGTCGACGACTTAACCGACATGCTCGACTTCGACTCCGAAGACATCAACGGTATGGGCGACGATGCGGGAGATGAATAGGAACCACTGCCCACAGGGCACTAGACAGCCACCTCATCATACAATATATACATGGTGGACACACCCAAAGAAGGCAATGGCAGCGAGACAGCGAAGGATGACCCCTCCAAAAAGCAACCCAAGCGTCGACGTCAGCGGCGCCGCTCTAAGTCCCGCCAAAGCAAAAGTGTGTTCGCACACGAACACGTCACCGTGTACCCTCGACGCCGGGGGTGATGCACCACAGCTCGCGTCGAAGGAGATCTGACCGGCAGCGCGATACGCAGGACAGCCGGCAGATGCTTTTGTAGACACGAAGCCCCGTTTGCCCGGGAGGGACCCCGTCAGGGCTCGCGGCGGCTATGGGCTGCTCCAGGTTGATTCACTCGCCCCTAGAGCCTCGTGGATCCGCAGCCCTCCAGCATGAAGAACTAGCGAAGAACGAGAAGAAAGATACAAAGGAGAGATAAAAAGTAGATGAACACGAAAAAGTAGTAGATGTGTTTCTTCGATTGTGTGTTGTTCAATCGGCCGTCACCCCCAACATATATAAGAGGCGGCTGGACTTCTCGTACAAGCAAATGATTCATCTAGGCTTTCCTTACAAGAAAATTACATCAATTCACGACCTAGAGTCCTAGTTCTGGTCCCACTTAGATTTAGCCCGAATCTGATCCAATCTTCTGTCTTGCTCTTTGCGCGGGCCGTGGAATCTGCATATGACTTCCGATGGAGACTGTTCAAATATCAATTTTGTACGCTTCGATGAGGCCAACAATCCGTATGTTGATCACTTTTCCAAATAAGGCCATCTTGAATACTCCACGGGGTCATCTTTAATTTCGAGTCGGACTCGATCATATAGCTGGCTGGACCGTCCAACTCTTGTAGTGTCTCTGCAGGTCGTATACTACGTCAGATGATGATGACTCCAAAAGCAAAGTTGACTGTTTCAATGTTACGAATAACTCTCATGTTGAACACTTCTTCATCTGAGTCCATCTAGATAATCATTTGAGCCCATCTTCAGCTTCTAGTCGGATTGGCTAACAGTTTCCACCCCAACAAGCTTTTTCCCGACAAGCTTTTCAGCCCCGGCAAGGTCTTCGCCCGACAAGCTTTTCCCCCGGCAAGCTTTCCTCCCCGGCAAGGTCTTCGCCCGGCAAGCTTTTCCCCCGGCAAGCTTTCCTCCCCGGCAAGGTCTTTGCCCGGCAAGCTTTTCACCCCGCAAGCTTTTTACCCGGCAATCTTTCCAAAATGGTTAAAACTGGCTGCATCTTGTGGGGTTTTTTTGTGGTAGTAAATGACCTCGGATGAAAATGCGCCCAAAAGCAATCTTGACCGTTTTGACGAGACGAACAACTTTCATGTTGAACGTTTTTTTGATCTGAGGTCATCTTATGGGCCAAAACGGTCACGCAAAACACCTGTTCGCTCGCGCTACTCATCAGACATAGGTCTGATGGGGCGCGCAACATCACGCCTCATGACAGGGCTGCACTCTGATAGCTCTAACTTTTGCATACGAACTCGGATTGGGATGATTTTTATATAGAAATCGATCGTTTCGACGAGACGAAGACAATCCGTGTAGATCATGTTTCCATACGAGGCAGTCTTGAGGGCGTAATCAGCCAAATACTGTTCTGAATACAAAATCTCGGTATTTCGAACACAACTTCGGCCTTCAAGATGAGATCGGGTGACGATGGCCCAAACATCAAAGTTTCTCTTTTTGACGATACGGAACTTTCTTACTTTGAGCACTCTCCATTTGAAGTCATATTTATTGCGTTTTGTATCGTGCCAAAATCGGGTGTCAACACATGCCCCCCTGTTTTCTGGCAGAGCTTGCGTGCCAGAAAATACTTTGCCTCGGGTATTGTTTAAGCACAATGTCAACACTCCATCGGCTGTGTATGCTGAGGATGATAATTGTTATCGGCCATATGCTTGGGCTTGTTGCTGCTTGAGTAGAACTTCTTCGGATGATAGTCGTCTGAGAACAACCATTGGATGTCACAAAGGTCTCCACACAAATTTCTCATGTCAATTCTAACCTTACTTTGTCCAGGTACTCCTTGGAAATATTAGAACCGCTTGACGATACATCGCCAAGCCGTCTTGCCGAGCAATTATGACCATGCACCTCAAAGGAATACCGACAACTGTTCGGTGACTCAACTCATTGTTTGACCAAAGTACACCTCAAGCCTCCGCCGAACATCGTCTGTCTCCTAACATGGATCCTGCAGATAACTATCATCATGAGTCGAAGCTTTTATGCACTAAACTCTTGATCAGTGGCCGAATAAATAATTAAGTCGGCCTCACTGGTATTGGCAAACACCGAGCATTGGCTATAGGAGTACAAGATAAACATGATGAACACCGTTAACCAGATGCCCTATTTTGCCAATACAATGAACTCTCAGGGCGATATGAAAATATAGGCCATGCATTCTCATCTCAAAGGAGCTTGAAAATCCGTCCACCAAAGTGTGAATAGCCAAAATAAATCAGATATTTCAGCTAGGGATATATTGTTAGGCACAAACTCTGATGTGATGGTTGCAGAACATGGATGATGCGCTGTTTGGAGTCTCGTATAGTGACATGAAAATCGTTGTTTTCGCCTACCGCTTCACGCTTGTCCTCCCTTACTCCTCTTGGCTTCACAACAGGAGCTGGCACATCATTCTCGCCTTGACGGCTTCCCTTGGGGACCCATGCCATATTCCTCTTCTCCATCTCTTTGGCCCTGAGCCGCTTCAGCTTTCTTTCTTGCCAATGTGATAAGCCGAGTGAGCATCCCGGCTGTGATTTTGTTTTGTGCACTAGCAACTCTTTTCTGACCATTGGCACTTCTGGCTTGGTCTGTCCAGACTTGATGATTGGGTCCTTGAAAGTTACCCGCTTCACTTCCTTTCCCTTAGTAGCCAACGTAAACCCGGCTGGCTTTTTGTTGTCCGGAGTCGGATCTGAAATAGCACACTTGCAGCCATCCTTTTTTACTCGGTACACTTGCTTGACCACGTCCATCTTCTTTGCTGACCCCCAGACCGATTCTTTTTGGTTGAGTCGGTCTTTCACATGTGGTTGTTGAACAAATGATGATCCTCTCAGAGCTGCATAATTTTGGTGATGTGGTTTAGAATATGATGGACGGTGTGCCCTTGATTTATACTTGTTCCATGATTGATATGAATAATAGACAACATGGGGAGGTATCCATGACATCGGCATTGGTGGCCCAAAAGGAGGATATGGAGTCTGTTTGCTCAACTTCTTCCTTCGCCAATCCCGGTCCTCAAATTTATGCCTTAGGGGTGACTTCGATGCTTTTGTTTCACTCAGCCGATAAGCACTCTTTCCCTCACTTACCTTCTGATATTTTTCTAATAACTGCGTGAAAGTGACTTTCGGCTTTTTACCTTTGTGTTTACCATTGCCTTTGCTTTCTTTAACTGTGCATGCATCGGTCTTTGAATTTTCTTGTTGCCCCCCAGTGCTAGATGTCGCCATTGTAGCTTTGATGGAATTCCCATCTTCAAGATTGTTGTTGATGCACTTTTTAACCATATCCTTGCTCGAAGGCTTGACCCCATCATCATTGGTGTGTACCTGTTGACCTTTAGGTGAATCGGCTTGAGATAGCCGAGTCAACATTTGATCGCCATCAAAACCAATCTGATCCGACTGGTCATCTGATCGTGCCTCAACAAACTTCAATCGTCTCGATTGTGCGGCTTGATGAATCACGTTGTTGTCTTCAATATTATCTTCAAACAAACATTGCATTTGTTCTTGTACTGATGGCTCGACATCATGATCAATTATAATAGGATTAGTCAACGATGCACCAACGATGTGATCAACTATGCCCCGACTGAAGGTATACTTCTCGTCCATTAACTGATATTGTGATACTAGCTCTGAAACAAAACAACCGAGCAGTGCTGGCTTAGCGTCATCCGACTCGGCTATGCATTGATTTTCATCCCCTTTTCCTGATGCTTTTGAATCGGCTTTGAAGGACTTTGGACCTGGCTTTATGTTTCTGCAACCAAAATAATTACAGAATATACGTCTCATATGATTCCAAATGTTAGCCAGGCATGAAACAAACAAAGTTGTCCATATGAATACAAAGTTCAGTTGGCATGACAAGAACAACTTTGGTTTTGATAAGTTGTCACTATTAGCCTCTATGAATGATACCATGTGTTGACTATCATGATTAGTGACAAGATCCTTCCTAACAAATAGATTACTCATTTCAATTGGTCTTTCAAAATTAATTCGAATCTTACTAATAGGTGCATCAATAATATGATTTTGACCGAATCGAAAAATGAGTAAACTATTTGCTAGGTGTACCTTTGTGAAGACGTTGGAAGGAGAAGATGGTTGCACCATTGGAACAATACATTGCTCCACTTCTGAATAATTCTCCAACGCCTCTTCCTTTTTTCTGGATCTGGTGCATCATCACTCAGATTGCCCGAGTATATTTCACTTGAATTGCCCGAGTATATTTCAGTCGGATTGCCCAAGTGGATTTCACTCGGACGCTCTTTGTCAGTTGAACTTTGCTCGGCCAGATTTTCTTGGTCTTGATGTTCATCGTTAACTGAACTGTGTTCAGCCATATTACTGTGTTCTTGATGATCATCAATATCTTTAGCACGAAACTCATAAGGTAGCATGTAAGCTCCCTTACATCCAGAAAAATCGAGCACAACCAATTTGTTGCGTTTGTCGTTCCTTTGCTCAGCCAAGCTTGCATCTTCTATTTTGGTACACGAGGCAATAGTTGGCTTGATGCACTCGGCTTTAGCTGGTGATGCACTCGTCTGGAACGATGCACTCGGCTGGCACGATGCAACGCACTCGGCCTTAAACATCCCGTTGCTCAATCCGGTTTCAACCGAATCCAACGTATTAGCCGAGTGAATCCTTTTTTGCTGGTTTGCTTGCAAAGCTTCTTTTTTATCTTGCCTCAATAGTGTAGAAGGGCCAACATGGTTGCTACATGGAGGAAGGCACTTGACGTATTCTTGCAAATATCCCTCTCCACGCTTCTTCTTGAGTGCTTCGTAGGCCTGTCGATATTCTGCTGGTAATTCCTCAAGGGTAGGTGTAGTAAATTCGTTGACTCTATTCCCTGTGAGCTTTGGCTTGATCTTGTCCACTTGGGCCAGATATTTTTCTTTAAACTCAACCCTGCTTGGATCGGCTTGCCCCCCAATACTTTTAGGATCTTTCGGCAATGAATTGATGTTGCCAAAATTTTGCGCTTGTATAGGGGGTGTATAACATGCTGCAATGATAGGTGAAGGCATGTGCATCGTTGTTGAATATTTTCTCTTGACAATTTGATCAATCGGCAACACTTGGTCTTCTTTCAAAACCCTAGCTCTTATTGCCTCATAATCAGGAACCAATCCCTTGTCGTGTTGCTCAAGGCAAATAGCACTAATCTTCTTATTTTGGGCTAAAAAATTTAATGCAGCCAGAGCCACCTCATCTCCTGCAATATTAGGCACATATGCTCCTATAGAATCTCCATTCACTCGGCCATGACCGTGAAGGTGAGCCGAGTCATGAATATTTTTAGTTTCATACACCACTGAACAATTAATCTGATGAGGTGTAGCATATGATGTTTGAGGATAACCGGCCAAATAGCTAACAGAAGCATGGCCGATTCCCCCATTCATCGGCATGTTTGGGGATGAACCCGCATATTGCGAGTCGGCTGCCGATGGATAAAACTTTGAGATGCCCTCTTGTACATGAGGTGTCCTATATTGATCAGTCGAACAAATCGTGTTGTTCACCGGCATATTGAAAGATGTTGCCGATGCACGAAAGTTCAGATTCATAAGTTGCATGTCATGATTCTGTAAATTCCAAGTTTCTCCAATGGAATAACTAGTCGGCCTTTGCTCATTAGGGCTAACCGACATCACATGTCCGTTGAAAGATCTAGCAACATCAACATAATGGCTATTTGCATCTACGCAAGGAGATTGATGATACATGTTACCGTTGTAGACTGCAGCCGCTTGATGACGCTCTCCTCGTAGCAAGAACAGGCTGGAGACTGTTCAAAGCTTCGTCCCCAGCGGAGTCGCCAAAAAGTGTGTTCGCACACGAACACGTCACCGTGTACCCTCGACGCCGGGGGTGATGCACCGCAGCTCGCGTCAAAGGAGATCTGACCGGCAGCGCGATACGCAGGACAGCCGGCAGATGCTTTTGTAGACACGAAGCCCCGTTTGCCCGGGAGGGACCCCGTCAGGGCTCGCGGCGGCTATGGGCTGCTCCAGGTTGATTCACTCGCCCCTAGAGCCTCGTGGATCCGCAGCCCTCCAGCATGAAGAACTAGCGAAGAACGAGAAGAAAGATACAAAGGAGAGATAAAAAGTAGATGAACACGAAAAAGTAGTAGATGTGTTTCTTCGATTGTGTGTTGTTCAATCGGCCGTCACCCCCAACATATATAAGAGGCGGCTGGACTTCCCGTACAAGCAAATGATTCATCTAGGCTTTCCTTACAAGAAAATTACATCAATTCACGACCTAGAGTCCTAGTTCTGGTCCCACTTAGATTTAGCCCGAATCTGATCCAATCTTCTGTCTTGCTCTTTGCGCGGGCCGTGGAATCTGCATATGACTTCCGATGGAGACTGTTCAAATATCAATTTTGTACGCTTCGATGAGGCCAACAATCCGTATGTTGATCACTTTTCCAAATAAGGCCATCTTGAATACTCCACGGGGTCATCTTTAATTTCGAGTCGGACTCGATCATATAGCTGGCTGGACCGTCCAACTCTTGTAGTGTCTCTGCAGGTCGTATACTACGTCAGATGATGATGACTCCAAAAGCAAAGTTGACTGTTTCAATGTTACGAATAACTCTCATGTTGAACACTTCTTCATCTGAGTCCATCTAGATAATCATTTGAGCCCATGTTCAGCTTCTGGTCGGATTGGCTGACAGTTTCCACCCCAGCAAGCTTTTTCCCGACAAGCTTTTCAGCCCCGGCAAGGTCTTCGCCCGGGAAGCTTTTCCCCTGGCAAGCTTTCCTCCCCGGCAAGGTCTTCGCCCGGCAAGCTTTTCCCCCGGCAAGCTTTCCTCCCCGGCAAGGTCTTTGCCCGGCAAGCTTTTCACCCCGCAAGCTTTTTGCCCGGCAATCTTTCCAAAACGGTTAAAACTGGCTGCATCTTGTGGGGTTTTTTTGTGGTAGTAAATGACCTCGGATGAAAATGCGCCCAAAAGCAATCTTGACCGTTTCGACGAGACGAACAACTTTCATGTTGAACGTTTTTTTGATCTGAGGTCATCTTATGGGCCAAAACGGTCACGCAAAACACCTGTTCGCTCGCGCTACTCATCAGACATAGGTCTGATGGGGCGCGCAACATCACGCTTCATGACAGGGCTGCACTCTGATAGTTCTAACTTTTGCATATGAACTCGGATTGGGATGATTTTTATATAGAAATCGATCGTTTCGACGAGACGAAGACAATCCGTGTAGATCATGTTTCCATACGAGGCAGTCTTGAGGGCGTAATCAGCCAAATACTGTTCTGAATACAGAATCTCGGTATTTCGAACACAACTTCGGCCTTCGAGATGAGATCGGGTGACGATGGCCCAAACATCAAAGTTTCTCTTTTTGACGATACGGAACTTTCTTACTTTGAGCACTCTCCATTTGAAGTCATATTTATTGCGTTTTGTATCGTGCCAAAATCGGGTGTCAACAAAGTGGTGATACCGGCACAGGAGATAATAACACTCCGGATAGCGCCGAAGACGGCAACAATCCCCTCCAGCACGATCTAGGACAGGAGGATGGAGAAGCCAGCCCTCATGAGAGAGCGGCACATAGAGAGGAAGAGGATAATAATTACATACCTCCCTCCGAAGATGAGGCAAGCCTCGACGATGACGAATTTGTCGTGCCAGAGGATCCCGTCGAACAAGAGCGCTTCAAGCGCCGGCTTATAGCCACGGCAAATAGCCTTAAGAAAAAGCAGCAGCAGCTTCAAGCTGATCAAGATCTGCTAGCTGAAAGATGAACTAAAGTCCTCGCGGCCGAGGAATATAAACTCGAGCGCCCCTCCAAGAGTTACCCAAAATGCAGGTTGCTACCCCGACTGGAGGAAGAAGCGTATGACGCGGCTGATCGGCCACCTCGTGGCCGCGATAGAGAGGCATTCCAGCCAAAAACTCAGCATGCACCCCGACGCCATTCAAATAAAAAGGCATGGGGAAGTACGCTAGACCTGCGAGACGTATTGGAGGACAAAGCAAAACATGCAAGATCGATCTACGGATCACGAGGGCGCGCCACTATGCAAGACGATAAACGTCACGCCGGATACAGTAAAAGTAAGCCCGACCGGGCTGACCACAGCAGACATGACTCATTCGAGCTGCGTCGCGACTCACACCCACTATGCTTCATAGACGAAGTAATGGATCATCAAATCCCAGAGGGTTTCAAACCCATAAATATTGAATCATACGACGGCACAACAGATCTTGCGGTATGGATCGAGGATTTCCTCCTCCACATCCACATGGCCCATGGTGATGACTTGCATGCCATCAAATACCTCCCACTAAAGCTCAAAGGACCAGCACGGCATTGGCTTAACAGCTTGCCAGCAGAGTCCATTAGCTGTTGGGAACATCTGGAGGCCGCATTCCTCGACAACTTTCAGGGCACTAATGTGTGATCACCAGATGCCGATGACTTGAGCCACATAATTCGGCAGCCAGAAGAATCGGCCAGGCAATTCTAGACGCGGTTCCTAACAAAGAAAAATCAAATCGTCGACTGTTCGGATGCAGAGGCCTTAGCAGCTTTTAAACACAACATCCACGACGAGTGGCTAGCCCGGCACCTTGGTCAGGAAAAGCCGAAATCTATGGCAGCACTCACGACACTCATGACCCGCTTTTGTGCGGGAGAAGACAGCTGGCTGGCTCGCAGTAATAACATATCAAAGAACCATGGTACTTCGGACACCATGGACGGCAATAGCAGGTCACGTCGCAACAAACATAAGCGCCGCATTAACAGCGACAATACCGAGGATACGGCAGTCAATGCCGGATTCAAAGGCTCTAAACCCGGTCAGCGGAAAAAGCCATTTAAAAGAAGCACTCCGGGCCCATCCAGTTTGGACCGCATACTCGATCGCTCGTGTCAAATACACGGCAACCCCGACAAGCTAGCCAACCACACCAATAGGGATTGTTGGGTATTAAAGCAGGCCGGCAAGTTAATTGCCAAAAACAAAGATAAGGGGCCACATAGCGATGACGAGGAAGAGCCCCGGCAGCCGAACACCGGAGGACAGAAGAGGTTCCCCCCACAAGTGCAGACGGTGAACATGATATACACAACCCACATCCCCAAGAGGGAGCGGAAGTGTGCGCTCAGGGACGTATATGCGTTGGAGCCAGTCGCACCAAAGTTCAACCCATGGTCCTCCTGTCCGATCACCTTCGATCGCAGGGACCACCCCACTAGTATCCGTCATGGCGGATTCGCCACACTGGTCCTAGACCCAATCATTGACGGATTCCACCTCACTCGAGTCCTTATGGATGGGGGCAGCAGCCTGAACCTGCTTTATCAGGACACAGTGCGCAAAATGGGTATAGACCCCTCAAGGATCAAACCCACAAAAACGACATTTAAAGGCATCATTCCAGGTGTAGAGGCCCATTGCACAGGGTCAGTCACACTGGAAGTCGTCTTCGGATCCCCGGATAACTTCCGAAGCGAAGAATTAATCTTCGATATAGCCCCGTTCCGCAGTGGCTATCATGCACTGCTCGGGCGAACCGCATTTGCGAAATTCAAAGCGGTACCGCATTATGCATACCTCAAGCTCAAGATGCCAGGACCTCGGGGGGTTATTATAGTTAATGGAAACACAGAGCGCTCTCTCCGAACGGAGGAGCACACTGCGGCCCTCGCAGCGGAAGCGCAAAGCGGCCTCTCAAGGCAATCCACCAGTTCGGCGTTTCAAGACCCGGACACCTTCAAGCGCGCTCGGAGTAATCGGCAACTAGACCGCCTGGCACGATCTGAGCTCGCGTAGCAATGCAGCCCCCACCCCAGTCCCAGCCAAATGGTGAAATCTGTGCCACACGTACATAATTATGCTTTAAAAATACCATGGGCATAGGTGGGGAGGGGGGCACAACTACGGCACGCCCCAATACGCGGCTTAAACCGCACTAGGGGCTTCCCGCTTTGTTATTTTTCTCTTTCAGGACTTTAATCTCTAGAAACCCTGTCCGGCAGCATGATTGCAGAACACATGATGCAGCAACCAAGGAGGCAGAAAGCTACGTCACACCACGGAACTCCTAGGTGGATTACGATAACGAGTGAAATATTTGCTTAAATACCATTCCTCAGCTTGCCCTTGGAAGGGACATAGTCCTACTTTTTGCTTATCGCACTATCTGTATCATTCTACTTTAACGCACCTTTTTGAATAAACAATGCATAACATTACGACTATTATTGCATTCTTGTTTTATATATATATATATATGAGTTCATTGATGACGCCTTGCAACCGTACACTTTGGTACGGCCAATACACCAGGGGCTTAAGTACCCCACATTATGGTGTGAGAAGTCTGAACACTTTCACAAGTGCGGCACCCCGAACTTATAGCATTATATGAAGGAAATATGCCCTAGAGGCAATAATAAAGTTATTATTTATTTCCTTATATCATGATAAAAGTTTATTATTCATGCTAGAATTGTATTAACCGGAAACATAATACATGTGTGAATACATAGACAAACAGAGTATCACTAGTATGCCTCTACTTGACTAGCTCGTTAATCAAAGATGGTTATGTTTCCTAACCATGGACAAAGAGTTGTCATTTGATTAACGGGATCACATCATTAGTTGAATGATCTGATTGACATGACCCATTCCATTAGCTTAGCACCTGATCGTTTAGTATGTTGCTATTGCTTTCTTCATGACTTATACATGTTCCTATGACTATGAGATTATGCAACTCCCGTTTGCCGGAGGAACACTTTGTGTGCTACCCAATGTCACAACGTAACTAGGTGATTATAAAGGAGCTCTATAGGTGTCTCCAAAGGTACATGTTGGGTTGGCGTATTTCGAGATTAGAATTTGTCACTCCAATTGTCGAAGAGGTATCTCTGGGCCCTCTCGGTAATGCACATCACTGTAGCCTTGCAAGCATTGCAACTAATGAGTTAGTTGCGGGATGATGTATTACGAAACGAGTAAAGAGACTTGCCGGTAACGAGATTGAACTAGGTATGGGATACCGACGATCGAATCTCGGGCAAGTAACATACCGATGACAAAGGGAACAACGTATGTTGTTATGCGGTCTGATCGATAAAAGATCTTCGTAGAATATGTAGGAGCCAATATAAGCATCCAGGTTACGCTATTGGTTATTGACCAGAGACGTGTCTCGGTCATGTCTACATTGTTCTCGAACCCGTAGGGTCCGCACGCTTAAGGTTACGATGATAGTTATATTATGAGTTTATGCATTTTGATGTACTGAAGTTTGTTTGGAGTCCCGGATGTGATCACGGACATGACGAGGAGTCTCGAAATGGTCGAGACATAAAGATTGGTATATTGGAAGCCTATGTTTGGATATCGGAAGTGTTCCGGGTGAAATCGGGATTTTACCGGAGTACCGGGAGGTTACAGGAACCCCCCGGAAGGTATATGCACCTTAGTGGGCCTTAGTGGAAGAGAGGAGAGGTGGCCATAGATGGGACGCGCACCCCTCCCCCCCCCACCCCCTTGGTCCGAATAGGACAAGGAGAGGGGGCCGGGCCCCTTCCTCCTCTCTCTCCTCTTTTCCCCCCTCCGCGAATCCTATTCCAACTAGGAAAGGGTGGAGTCCTACTCCCGGAGGGAGTAGGACTCCTCCTGGCGCGCCTCCTCTTGGCCGGCCAGCCCCCCCGCCCTTTTGAGCCTTTATATACGGAGGCAAGGGGCACCCCTAGAGACACAAGTTGATCCACGAGATCAAATTCTTTGCCGTGTGCGGTGCCCCCTTCCACCATAGTCCTCGATAATATTGTAGCGGTGCTTAGGCGAAGCCCTGCGACGGTAGTACATCAAGATCGTCACCATGCCGTCGTGCTGACAGAACTCTTCCCCGACACTTTGCTGGATCAGAGTCCGGGGATCGTCATCGAGCTGAACGTGTGCTAGAACTCGGAGGTGCCGTAGTTTCGGTGCTTGATCGGTCGGGCCGTGGAGACGTACGACTACATCAACCAAGTTAACGCTTCCGTTGTCGATCTACAAGGGTACGTAGATCACACTCTCCCCCTCTCGTTGCTATGCATCACCATGATCTTGCGTGTGCGTAGGAATTTTTTTGAAATTACCCGAAACCCAACAGTGGCATCCGAGCCTAGGTTTTATGTGTTGATGTTATATGCAGGAGTAGAACACAAGTGAGTTGTGGGCGATATAAGTCATATTGCTTACCAGCATGTCATACTTTGGTTCGGCGGTATTGTTGGACGAAGCGGCCCGGACCGACATTACGCGTACGCTTACGCGAGACCGGTTCTCCCGACGTGCTTTGCACAAAGGTGGCTAGCAGGTGACAGTTTCTCCAACTTTAGTTGAACCGAGTGTGGCTACGCCCGGTCCTTGCGAAGGTTAAAACAGCGCCAACTTGACAAACTATCGTTGTGGTTTTGATGCGTAGGTAAGATTGGTTCTTGCTTAAGCCCGTAGCAGCCACGTAAAACTTGCAACAACAAAGTAGAGGACGTCTAACTTGTTTTTGCAGGGCATGTTGTGATGTGATATGGTCAAGACATGATGCTAAATTTTATTGTATGAGATGATCATGTTTTGTAACCGAGTTATCGGCAACTGGCAGGAGCCATATGGTTGTCGCTTTATTGTATGCAATGCAATCGCGTTGTAATGCTTTACTTTATCACTAAGCGGTAGCGATAGTCGTGGAAGCATGAGATTGGCGAGACGACAACGATGCTACGATGGAGATCAAAGTGTCGCGCCGGTGACACTGGTGATCACGACGGTGCTTCGAGGATGGAGATCACAAGCACAAGATGATGATGGCCATGTCATATCACGTATATTGATTGCATGTGATGTTTATCTTTTATGCATCTTATCTTGCTTTGATTGACGGTAGCATTATAAGATGATCTCTCACTAATTATCAAGAAGTGTTCTCCCTGAGTATGCCCCGTTGCGAAAGTTCTTCGTGCTGAGACACCACGTGATGATCGGGTGTGATAGGCTCTACGTTCAAATACAACGGGTGCAAAACAGTTGCACACGCAGTATACTCAGGTTATACTTGACGAGCCAAGCATATACAGATATGGCCTCGGAACACGGAGACCAAAAGGTCGAGCGTGAATCATATAGTAGATATGATCAACATAGTGATGTTCACCAACGAAACTACTCCATCTCACGTGATGATCGGACATGGTTTAGTTGACTTGGATCACGTAATCACTTAGAGGATTAGAGGGATGTCTATCTAAGTGGGAGTTCTTTAAGTAATATGATTAATTGAACCTAAATTTATCATGAACTTAGTACCTGATAGTATCTTGCTTATGTATGTTTGATTGTAGATAGATGGCCCGTGCTGTTGTTCCGTTGAATTTTAATGCGTTCCTTGAGAAAGCAAAGTTGAAAGATGATGGTAGCAATTACACGGACTGGGTCCGTAACTTGAGGATTATCCTCATTGCTGCACAGAAGAATTACGTCCCGGAAGCACCGCTGGGTGCCAGGCCTGCTGCTGGAGCAACACCAGATGTTATGAACGTCTGGCAGAGCAAAGCTGATGACTACTCGATAGTTCAATGTGCCATGCTTTACGGCTTACAACCGGGACTTCAACGACGTTTTGAACGTCATGGGGCATATGAGATGTTCCAGGAGTTGAAGTTAATATTTCAAGCAAATGCCCGGATTGAGAGATATGAAGTCTCCAATAAGTTCTATAGCTGCAAGATGGAGGAGAACAGTTCTGTCAGTGAGCATATACTCAAGATGTCTGGGTATTGTAATCACTTGATTCAACTGGGAGTTAATCTTCCGGATGATAGCGTCATTGACAGAATTCTCCAATCACTTCCACCAAGCTACAAGAGCTTCGTGATGAACTATAATATGCAAGGGATGAATAAGACTATTCCCGAGCTCTTCGCAATGCTGAAAGCTGCAGAGGTAGAAATCAAGAAGGATGGCAAGGTGAACAAAGGTATATGTGATATACATGTTATTGATGTGTACCTTACTAATGCTCGCAGTAGCACCTGGGTATTTGATACTGGTTCTGTTGCTAATATTTGCAACTCGAAACAGGGACTACGGATTAAGCGAAGATTGGCTAAGGACGAGGTGACGATGCGCGTGGGAAACGGTTCCAAAGTCGATGTGATCGCGGTCGGCGCGCTACCTCTACATCTACCTTCGGGATTAATATTAGAACTAAATAATTGTTTTTTGGTGCCAGCGTTAAGCATGAACATTATATCTGGATCTTGTTTGATGCGAGACAGTTATTCATTTAAATCAGAGAATAATGGTTGTTCTATTTATATGAGTAATATCTTTTATGGTCATGCACCCTTGAAGAAAGAATGGTCTATTCTTATTGAATCTCGATAGTAGTGACACACATATTCATAATGTTGAAGCCAAAAGATGCAGAGTTGATAATGATAGTGCAACTTATTTGTGGCACTGCCGTTTAGGTCATATCGGTGTAAAGCGCATGAAGAAACTCCATACTGATGGACTTTTGGAACCACTTGATTATGAATCACTTGGTACTTGCGAACCGTGTCTTATGGGCAAGATGACTAAAACACCGTTCTCCGGTACTATGGAGAGAGCAACAGATTTGTTGGAAATCATACATACAGATGTATGTGGTCCGATGAATATGAGGCTCGTGGCGGATATCGTTATTTTCTCACCTTCACAGATGACTTAAGCAGATATGGGTATATCTACTTAATGAAACATAAGTCTGAAACATTTGAAAAGTTCAAAGAATTTCAGAGTGAAGTTGAAAATCATCGTAACAAGAAAATAAAGTTTCTACGATCTGATCGTGGAGGAGAATATTTGAGTTACGAGTTTGTGTACATTTGAAACAATGCGGAATAGTTTCGCAACTCACGCCACCCGGAACACCACAGCGTAATGGTGTGTCCGAACGTCGTAATCGTACTTTACTAGATATGGTGCGATCTATGATGTCTCTTCACTGATTTACCGCTATCATTTTGGGGTTATGCTTTAGAGACGGCCATTCACGTTAAATAGGGCACCATCAAAATCCGTTGAGACGACGCCTTATGAACTAGTTTGGCAAGAAACCAAAGTTGTCGTTTCTGAAAGTTTGGGGCTGCGATGCTTATGTGAAAAAGCTTCAACCTGATAAGCTCGAACCCAAATCGGAGAAATGTGTCTTCATAGGATATCCAAAGGAGACTATTGGATACACCTTCTATCACAGATCCGAAGGCAAGACTTTTGTTGCTAAGCTAAGTTCAGAAACTTTCTGGAGAAGGAGTTTCTCTCAAAAGAAGTGAGTGGGAGGAAAGTAGAACTTGACGAGGTAACTGTACCTGCTCCCTTATTGGAAAGTAGTGCATCACAGAAAATTGTTTCTGTGACACCTACACCAATTAGTGAGGAAGCTAATGATAATGATCATGAAACTTCAGAACAAGATACTACTGAACCTCGTAGATCAACCAGAGTGAGATCCACGCCAGAGTGGTATGGTAATCCTGTTCTGGAAGTCATGCTACTAGATCATGATGAACCTACGAACTATGAAGAAGCGATGGTGAGCCCAGATTCCGCAAAATGGCTTGAAGCCATGAAATCTGAGATGGGATCCATGTATGAGAACAAAGTGTGGACTTTGGTTGACTTGCCCAATGATCGGCAACCAATTGAGAATAAATGGATCTACAAGAAGAAGACCGACGCCGACGGTAATGTTACTGTCTACAAAGCTCGACTTGTCGCAAAAGGGTTTCGGCAAATTCAAGGGATTGACTACGATGAGACCTTCTCACCCGTAGCGATGCTTAAGTCTGTCCGAATCATGTTAGCAATTGCCGCATTTTATGATTATGAAATTTGGCAGATGGATGTCAAAACTGCATTCCTGAATGGATTTCTAGAAGAAGAGTTGTATATGATGCAACCAGAAGCTTTTGTCGATCCAAAGGGAGCTAACAAAGTGTGCAAGCTCTAGCGATCCATTTATGGACTGGTGCACGCCTCTCGGAGTTGGAATAAACGCTTTGATAGTGTGATCAAAGCATTTGGTTTTATATAGACTTTCGGAGAAGCCTGTATTTACAAGAAAGTGAGTGGGAGCTGTGTAGCATTTCTGATATTATATGTGGATGACATATTACTGATTGGAAATGATATAGAATTTCTGGATAGCATAAAGGGATACTTGAATAAGAGTTTTTCAATGAAAGACCTCGGTGAAGCTGCTTACATATTAGGCATTAGGATCTATAGAGATAGATCAAGACGCTTAATTGGACTTTCACAAAGCACATACCTTGACAAAGTTTTGAAGAAGTTAAAAATGGATCAAGCAAAGAAAGGGTTCTTGCCTGTGTTACAAGGTGTAAAGTTGAGTCAGACTCAACGCCCGACCACTGCAGAAGATAGAGAGAAAATGAAAGATGTTCCCTATGCTTCAGCCATAGGCTCTATCATGTATGCAATGCTGTGTACCAGACCTGATGTGTGCCTTGCTATAAGTCTAGCAGGAAGGTACCAAAGTAATCCAGGAGTGGATCACTGGACAGCGGTCAAGAACATCCTGAAGTACCTGAAAAGGAGTAAGGATATGTTTCTCGTATATGGAGGTGACAAAGAGCTCATCGTAAACGGTTACGTTGATGCAAGCTTTGACACTGATCCGGACGATTCTAAATCGCAAACCGGATACGTTTTTACATTAAACGGTGGAGCTGTCAGTTAGTGCAGTTCTAAACAAAGCGTCGTGGCGGGATCTACATGTGAATCGGAGTACATAGCTGCTTCGGAAGCAGCAAACGAAGGAGTCTGGATGAAGGAGTTCATATCCGATCTAGGTGTCATACCTAGTGCTTCGGGTCTGATGAAAATATTTTGTGACAATACTGGTGCAATTGCCTTGGCGAAGGAATCCAGATTTCACAAAAGAACCAAGCACATTAAAAGACGCTTCAATTCCATCCGGGATCTAGTCCAGGTGGGAGACATAGAGATTTGCAAGATACATACGGATCTGAATGTAGCAGACCCATTGACTAAGCCTCTTCCACGAGCAAAACATGATCAGCACCAAGGCTCCATGGGTGTTAGAATCCTTACAGTATAATCTAGATTATTGACTCTAGTGCAAGTGGGATACTGAAGGAAATATGCCCTAGAGGCAATAATAAAATTATTATTTATTTCCTTATATCATGATAAAAGTTTATAATTCATGCTAGAATTGTATTAACCGGAAACATAATACATGTGTGAATACATAAACAAACAGAGTGTCACTAGTATGCCTCTACTTGACTAGCTCGTTAATCAAATATGGTTATGTTTCCTAACCATGGACAAAGAGTTGTCATTTGATTAACGGAATCACATCATTAGTTGAATGATCTGATTGACATGACCCATTCCATTAGCTTAGCACCCGATCGTTTAGTATGTTGCTACTGCTTTCTTCATGAATTATACATGTTCCTATGACTATGAGATTATGCAACTCCCGTTTGCCGGAGGAACACTTTGTGTGCTACCAAACGTCACAACGTAACTGGGTGATTATAAAGGAGCTCTATAGGTGTCTCCAAAGGTACATGTTGGGTTGGCGTATTTCAAGATTAGAATTTGTCACTCCGATTGTCGGAGAGGTATCTCTGGGCCCTCTCGGTAATGCACATCACTGAAGCCTTGCAAGCATTGCAACTAATGAGTTAGTTGCGGGATGATGTATTACGGAACGAGTAAAGAGACTTGCCGGTAACGAGATTGAACTAGGTATGGGATACCGATGATCGAATCTCGGGCAAGTAACATACCGATGACAAAGGGAACAACGTATGTTGTTATGCGGTCTGACCGATAAAAGATCTTCGTAGAATATGTAGGAGCCAATATGAGCATCCAGGTTCCGCTATTGATTATTGACCAGAGACATGTCTCGGTCATGTCTACATTGTTCTCGAACCCGTAGGGTCCGCACGCTTAAGGTTACGATGATAGTTATATTATGAGTTTATGCATTTTGATGTACCGAAGTTTGTTCGGAGTCCCGGATGTGATCACGGACATGACGAGGAGTCTCGAAATGGTCGAGACATAAAGATTAATATATTGGAAGCCTATGTTTGGATATCGGAAGTGTTCCGGGTGAAATCGGGATTTTACCGGAGTACCCGGAGGTTACCGGAACCCCCCGGAAGGTATATGGGCCTTAGTGGAAGAGAGGAGAGGTGGCCATAGATGGGCCACACGCCCCTCCCCCCTTGGTCCGAATAGGACAAGGAGAGGGGGCCGGCCCCCCTTCCTCCTCTCTTTCCTCTTTTCCCCCCTCCGCGAATCCTATTCCAACTAGGAAAGGGGGGAGTCCTACTCCCGGAGGGAGTAGGACTCCTCCTGGCGCGCCTCCTCTTGGCCGGCCAGCCCCCCCCCTTTTGAGCCTTTATATACGGAGGCAAGGGGCACCCCTAGAGACACAAGTTGATACACGTGATCATATTCTTAGCCATGTGTGGTGCCCCCTTCCACCATAGTCCTCGATAATATTGTAGCGGTGCTTAGGCGAAGCCCTGCGACGGTAGTACATCAAGATCGTCACCACGCCGTCATGCTGACGGAACTCTTCCCCGACACTTTGCTGGATCGGAGTCCGAGGATCGTCATCGAGCTGAACGTGTGCTAGAACTCGGAGGTGCCGTAGTTTCGCTGCTTGATCGGTCGGGCCGTGGAGACGTACGACTACATCAACCAAGTTAACGCTTCCGTTGTCGATCTACAAGGGTACGTAGATCATACTCTCCCCCTCTCGTTGCTATGCATCACCATGATCTTGCGTGTGCGTAGGAAATTTTTTGAAATTACTACGAAACCCAACATTATATGCATCAGCTCCGAATCATGTCTTTGGTCAAATGTTGGGTTTGACCGGCTCCTATGTTTTGGTACCGTATGTTCCGCTCTATCGGCTAAGGTAGCACTAGGAGAACTACTGCGATTGTGCCCCAGTTCTGTTGGGCTAAGCACCTCAGTAGAGAAAGCTAAAACTGACTGTCATGATAAGGCGAGAGACTGGTCGCTGTTCGGTGAGGTTTCGAGTCCCTAAAGACTTATGCCGCTTAGAGCGAGGAGTCGGTCCTATCCGGCTTAAAGGCGTGTATCGCGCCCTGAATTCGGCCTTCCGAATACCAGGGGCTTCGCCGAAATTTAAAATTATAGAATTCTATGGCTAAGTGAGAGTGATAAAGCATTATTAGTCCGGTTGCCTTGTTCGCTGTGCTGAGCACCTCCCTCGAAGGACCCAAGAATGGGAACAAGAGTGCTCAGGTTTATCCCGAACACCCCAGCACTCGCGGCATGGGGGCAGAAGCCGAGGACTAGCCATCTCTCAGATTGGATAAACAGCCAAACAGAAGGTAATATTTTAAATTCAAATAAGCGTTGCGTAGCGCATATGAAACAAGTTTTCATCATACAGGATCACACGAGCAAGTTCACACAAATATTACATCCTTTGGACATTCGTCCGCTACAAGACGGCCACCCTTCAGGACACCCTCATAATAAATTTTGGGGGTGCGATGCTCCTTGCCCTGCGGCGGTCCTTCCTTGATCAGCTTCACGGCGTCTAGCTTGGCCCATTGCACCTTCACACGGGCGAAAGCCCGGCACGCACCTTCGATGCAGACGGACCGCTTGACGACTTCCAGCCGAGGGCAGGCATGCACAAGCCACCTCACCAGGCCGAAGTAGTTGTTCGGAAGGGCGTCACCAGGCCACAGCCGGACTATAAGGCCATTCATGGCTTGTTCGGCCGCCTTGTGCAGCTCGACTAGCTGCTTCAGCTGGTCGCTCATAGGCACCGGGTGTTCGGTCCTAGTATACTGAGACCAGAACAGCTTCTCCGTTGAGCTTCCCTCCTCGGCCTGGTAAAACTGTGCGGCATCTGACACGCTGCGGGGCAAATCTGCGAATGCTCCTGGAGAGCTCCGGATTCGGGTAAGTAATAGGTAATTTACTTTCACATGCTTGCTTTGCATATAGAATGCCTTACCCGCCGCTATTTTCTTCATCGCGTCAATCTCCTGGAGGTACTTTTGGGCTTTGGACTTGGCACTCTTTGCACTTTCACGGGCGGCGGCAAGCTCGGACTCTCGCGTCTCCGAGTCACGCTCCAACGCCTCATGCTTCGACACGAGAGCTTGGAGCTCTTGCTGCACCTCGCCCACCCGTGCCTCTTGCCTTTCCCGCTCGGTGCGCTCCTTGGCCGCTTTGTCTTCGGCCTTGGATAGCGCTTGCTTCAGGGTCGCCACCTCGGTCGTGGCCCCTGGCAAATATACGATGATCCTGTCATTTTGCAATCACGTCTTCTTTTATATAAACATATCTATAGACAGGGTATTACTTACCCTTGATCTCCTCGAGCTGCCTCTTGGCAAGCCCGAGCTCTTTCTTGGACCCCTCGAGGTCCTGCTTCAGTGTGGCGACCTCCGCAGTCAGTGCGGCTGAGGCCAGCAGCGAAGCCTGCATACGCATATAGACATAATTATGTTAGACTCCTGCGATATTGTTTGACCCTCTGTTCGGCTTTTCTTTGTGAACACCGAACAGAGCATCAGGGGCTACTGTCTATGCGGTAATATTTTTCCTATATTTTAAACACTTACCTCAAATCCTGCTAGAAGGCTGGCACAGGCTTCAGTCAATCCGCTCTTGGCGGACTGAACCTTATGGACCACCGCACTCATAATAGTACGGTGCTCCTCGTCGATGGAAGCGCCGCAAAGTGCTCCCAGCAGATTGTCCGGCGCCTCTGGATGGACAGAGGTCACTAGCACAGGCATCTTGCCCCTCTTGGAACGAGGCCGCCTGCCCGAGTCCAGAACCACTGGAGGTTCCGGCGCGGTGTTCGGCTGAGGGCCGAACTCGGAGCCCTCAGGGGCCTTGTTCCCTCTACTCCCGGAGTCTGGAAGGTCGCCTTGAGGAGCCTCCGGGACTGTCTCCCCTCGACCCGGCGCCTCTTGAGACAATACCTCGGCATCGTCCGCAGGGCAAGGGGAGGTGGCGGTCGGAAGTGGATCGCTATCCATATCCGACAAGCCCAGGGAGCCATCCGACGATACATCAATACGGGCTCGTGGCGGCCTACGTAATCATATTCGGCGTTAAGGGAAGTAGTGCGACAAAGGAATGCTATGAGTTACTATGGTATCCGAATACTTATGACTTCACCAGGGGCTTGGCCCTGAGCAGCCACTCCTCTTCACCTTCGGCGGCGGTGGTGGAACTATCCGGAAGGAGAGTCCTTCCCTTCTTGGACCCTTCGGCCTCCCCGGTTGGGGCGACCTTCCTTTTCTTGTCTCCCCCAACTGAAGGGGGAGCATCTTCTTCTTCCTCCTCGTCTTCAGGGGAGGAGTGTGTCGCGGAGTCATCGGACGATGAGTCCGATGACGCCTGGCGGCAGGAACTCTTTCGAGTTCCCTTGGCCTTCTTGGTCTTCTCCGGCACCTTATAAGGGGCCAGAGTCAGCATCTTCGTCAGGAGAGCGTTTGCTGGGCCTTCGGGCAAAGGAGCCGGACAGTCGATCTGTCCGGCCATTTCCTGTCAGTCCTGTCAAAGGTACGGGAGCTTAGATCCCGCATAGAGTCAAACTATGAAAAACAAGTATCCTGTAAGAGGTAAAACAGTTTACCGCGCTGGCTTGGCGCTTCGCGCAGAATCCGCGATCCTTGGTAGTGGGAGGGGGAACCTCGGCGCCCTTGAATATCACCTTCCAGGCATCCTCGTTTGTTGTATCGAAGAGCCTGTTTAGAGTTTGGTGCTGGGCCAGGTCGAACTCCCACAAGTTGAAAGCCCATTGTTGACACGGGAGGATCCGGCGGATGAGCATGACCTGGACTATGCTGACGAGTTTGAGCTTCTTGTTCACCATGTTTTAAATACATGTTTGGATTCCGGTCAGCTCTCCTGAACTACCCCAGGACAGGCCCTTCTCTTGCCAGGAGGTGAGCCGCGTGGGGATGCAGATCGGAACTCGGGGGGCCGCTGCCCATTTAGGGTCACGCGGCTCGGTGATGTAGAACCACCCCGATTGCCACCCCTTTATGATCTCCACGAAGGAGCCCTCGAGCCATGTGACGTTGGGCATCTTGCCCACCATGGCGCCTCTGCACTCCGCCTGGCGGCCGCTCACTACCTTCAGCTTGACATTGAAAGTCTTCAGCCATAAGCCGAAGTGGGGCTTGATGCGGAGGAAGGCCTCGCACACGACAATAAACGCCGAGATGTTGAGGGAAGTTCGGGGCCAGATCGTGGCAATCCAGGCCATAGTAGAACATGAGCCCCCGGACGAATGGGTGGAGAGGGAATCCCAGTCCGTGGAGGAAACGGGTAAGGAACACTACCCTCTCATGGGGCCTGGGGGTGGGGATGAGCTGCCCCTCATCTGGGAGCCGGTGCACGATGTCGTCGGGCAGGTATCCGGCTCTCCTCAGCTTCTTGATGTGTCCCTCCGTGATGGAGGAGACCATCCACCTACCTCCAGCTCTGGACATGGTTGGAGAAGGTCGAGGTGGGAAATGTGGACTTGGGCGCTGGAGCTCGAGTGTGCGAAAATGGATGAGCAAAGGAGGAAGAAGGCATGGATGAAAAGGTGAATCCTTATCCCTTTATATGGGCGGCCGAAACTATGCGCCCCCACTAGCCTGGTAAAACTCGCTTATCCCCCAAGTGCCGTAATCGATGGCGCGGTTGGGTTACCCACGCCCGTATTGATGAGAATCCCGTAATAAGGGGAACACGATCTCTGCTTTGACAAGACGTGTCAAAAAACTGCCTCGCGTTCTGTGTGGGGCTAGTTAAAGGAAACGGTTCGAATAATCACCGGGCTATAGCATAACATCATGTTGCCAAAACAAGTTAGCAAACTAGATTCGTGGAAATATTGTTCTCTCTACGGTGGAATGTGGAACTTATTTTGCAGGGTCGGACACTATCCTTGTATTCAAATTCTTCCATGGTGTATTCGGAGGAGGAACCCACCTTGCAATGCCGAAGACAATACTACGCGCCGGACTCATCTTCATTGAAGCCTGGTTCAGGGGCTACTGAGGGAGTCCTGGATTAGGGGGTCTCCGGACAGCCGGACTGTTGGACTATGAAGATACAAGATTGAAGACTTCTCGTGTCCGGATGGGACTCTACTTGGCGTGGAAGGCAAGCTAGGCAATACGGATATGGATATCTCCTCCTTTGTAACCGACCTTGTGTAACCCTAACCCTCTCCGGTGTCTATATAAACCGGAGGGTTTAGTCCGTAGGATAACATACAATCATACTATAGGCTAGCTTCTAGGGTTTAGCCTCTCCGATCTCGTGGTATATCTACTCTTGTACTACCCATATCATCAATATTAATCAAGCAGGACGTAGGGTTTTACCTCCATCAAGAGGGCCCGAACCTGGGTAAGACATCGTGTTCCCTGCCTCCTGTTACCATCCGCCTTAGACGCACAGTTCGGGACCCCCTACCCGAGATCCGCCGGTTTTGACACCGACGGTTAGGTTCACCTTAATACTTTTGTTGTAGTTGCAGATGCTTGCAATAGAGGTTAATTATAAGTGGGATGCTTGTTCAAGTAAGAACAGCACCTGAGGGAGTCCTGGATTAGGGGGTGTCCGGGTAGCCAGACTATACCTTCAGCCGGACTCCGGGACTATGAAGATACAAGATTGAAGACTTCGTCCCGTGTCCGGATGGGACTTTCCTTGGCGTGGAAGGCAAGCTTGGCGATGCGGATATTCAAGATCTCCTACCATTGTAACCGACATTGTGTAACCCTAACCCTCTCCAGTGTCTATATAAACCGGAGGGTTTTAGTCCGTAGGACAACTTCATCATACAACAATCATACCATAGGCTAGCTTCTAGGGTTTAGCCTCCTTGATCTCGTGGTAGATCTACTCTTGTACTACCCATATCATCAATATTAATCAAGCAGGACTGAGGGTTTTACCTCCATCAAGAGGGCCCGAACCTGGGTAAAACATCGTGTTCCTTGCCTCCTATTACCATCTGGCCTAGACGCACAGTTTGGGACCCCCTACCCGAGATCCGCCGGTTTTGACACCGACATTGGTGCTTTCATTGAGAGTTCCTCTGTGCCATCGCAATCAGGAAGGATGCCTCTTCCCGTCTTTAAAGACGGCGCCGTTACTAAGGGAGCCTTGGCTGTCGGCCAAACTCTCCGGCTAGGCGGTTTTCTCATGACCGCCTGTTTGGCCATTGCGCCGACGGTGACCTCTCGGGTCATCAAAAGCAATCTTCACGTCAGCTCGGAACTCATCGAGCAGTTAGATCCAATGGAGCTCTCTTCCGTAAACGAGCTCTTGGATCGCATCGCCGCCTTGGGGGTCACTACGGATTATGACCAGGTTGGGCTTAAACCCGATCTAAGAGAAATTAATTCTCCCCAAGTCACCCATCACGTTGCCGTGGTAGAGGCACAGTGCGGCTACTCTTCATCTATCTTAAAGACTAGCTACGTCCGATTCCCGATCCCTCCAAGCTGGATACCCGCGGAGGGGAGGATGTAACTCAAGACCTGAACTTAGAATCAGGCAACGGGCTAGATTCACTGGACAACATCCAAGAATCCAAACTTCAGAGTTTGGAAACTCCTTGGCCTCTGAGTCTTAGATTGGGTGAAGTTCCGGATTTAATTCCACCCACCCACCCGAACATAAGCGATCTATCCCAAATCAGGCAAAAGCCCGAAGAAACAGCACATCATTATTGGGCAAGGTTCCTCCTGGTCATGAACAGGATAAAGGACAGCCGCGAGGAAGACGCAATCTCAATCTTCTGCAATAATTACACGGACAAGGGAATCCTCAACGCCACAGGTCGTCGTGATCTTACACGCTTCGCTGACTTGGCAACCATAGTACAAAAGTACTGTGCAATGGAAAGCGCCCGGAAAACCAAAACTAAATTTTGGGACAATCCTGCCCTGAATAGAAACCTCGTCCGAAATAAAAGGGTGCATCATCGTCAGACACCCGGGTTAAAAACAAAAAAACCAAAACCCTCTACAGGGCATGGAACCGTACTGGAGGGATGGCTTAATGGACCCTGTAAAATTCGTAGTACAGAGGATGCCACACCAACTCATAGCCTTACAGCATGTTGGATACTCTGGCAGGTGGCCAAAAGGGGCGAAGATCTCCTAATTCCGGAGGCCGCAGAAAGCCACCTCAGGGACTCCAGTACAGTCTTAACAGTCTTCGAGACTTTCGCATCAAATAATATGCGAAAAAGAACACTCCGCAGCCTTGCCGAAGTCTATCAAGTAGCAACAATAAACCCATGGAGTGACACGGCTATTACTTTTAATGCCAGTGATGAACCTAAATTCCGAATAGCTCGAGCACCAGCCGCATTGGTACTCAGTCCTATAGTGGACGGCTTTCGCCTCACCAAGGTACTCATGGACGGAGGCAGCGGATTGAACCTCATTTATGAGGAAACCCTTCAAAAAATGGAAATAGACTGGAACCGCATTGAGTGAAGCAGCACAACCTTTAGAGGAATAATCCCCAGTCGGGAAGCGCGCTGTACAGGAAAAATCACACTAGATGTGGTGTTCGGCATGCCGGATAATTATATGTCCGAAGAGGTCACATTCCAAGTGGCCCCGTTCAGTAGCGGACACCACGCTCTGCTAGGGTGGGAAGCTTTTACAATCTTCCAAGCAATACCCCATTACGGGTACATGAAGCTCAAGATGCCCGGGCCAAACGGAATCATCACTCTCGCTAGTGATCCGGACATAGCACTCCGCACCGAAAACAAGACAGCCGCATTGGCCCTTGAGGCACTGTCCGAAGCCCTAGCGGCTGAGGAACTGACTACGCTGCGCTCCACGGTAAACAAGGACGATGTGATACTCGACAAAAGATCCCAAGTCCACCTCCTTTAAACCAGCAGATGAAATAGTCAAATTCCAGGTCCATCCAACGGACCCCAATAAAACAGCTTCCATCGGGGCACGATTAAACCCCGATGTAGACGCCGCACTGCGAGAATTCCTACGGGAGAACTGGGACATTTTTGCCTGGCACCCTTCAGACATGCCAGGAATCCCACGCAGGCTGGCCGAACATAGCTTAAATATCCTAAAAGGATTCAAACCTATCAAACAAGCCCTTCGGCATTTCTCTGAGCCCAAGAGACAGGCAATGGGAGAGGAGCTAGCCAAACTATTGGAGGCCGGATTCATCAGAGACATAAAACATCCGGACTGGCTAGCAAACTTGGTGATGGTACCAAAGAAGGACAAATCCTGGCGCCTGTGTGTTGACTTCAAAGACCTTAACAAGGCTTGCCCAAAGGATCCCTTCCCCCTCCCCCGCATCGATCAAATTATCGACGCCACTGCAGGACACGATTCGTTGTGCTTCCTCGACGCATACTCCAGTTACCATCAAATCAAGATGGCCGAGTCAGACCAAGCCGCAACGGCATTCATCACCCCATACGGTCCATTCTGCTTCAACACAATGCCTTTCGGGCTCAAAAACGCCGGCGCAACATATCAGCGCATGATTCAGACATGTCTGGCAAACCAGATCGGCAAAACAGTAGAGGCATACGTGGATGATGTGGTCGTAAAAACAAGACATGTCGAATCTCTAGTAGACGACTTGAGGCTTACATTTGACAACCTCCGAGCATATGACATCAAGCTAAATCCAGAAAAATGCGTTTTCGGCATTCCTGCCAGAAAGCTCTTGGGCTTCATTGTATCCGGTAGAGGAATCGAAGCAAATCCAGCCAAGATCCGAGCTTTGTCACAATTGGATATCCCAAAGGACCTCAAACAAATACAAAAATTAACCGGATGGGTGGCGGCTCTAAGCCGCTTTATCTCCCGTTTGGGAGAAAAGGCGCTACCCCTCTATCGCCTCCTTTGGCGCACCGAACACTTCGAGTGGACGGATGCCGCCACGGCCAGACTCGAGGAAATAAAAGCCATATTCGCAACAAACCCTGTCCTGGCCGCGCCAAACATCGGCGAAGCAATGCTATTGTACATTGCAGCAACCCATCAAGTTGTTAGCGCAGTACTCGTCGTCGAGCGGGAAATGGACGGACACAAATTCCCCCTTCAAAAGCCGGTTTATTATGTGTCCACTGTCCTCACCGCATGCAAATCACGGTACCCACATTATCAAAAGATTGCATATGCGGTATTCATGGCATCCCAGAAGCTACGACACTACTTCAAGAGTGTTCAATCACAGTAGCATCGGAAGTACCACTCAACGATATTATAAACAACCGTGACGCAACGGGCCGGATTGCAAAATGGGCCATTGAGCTCCTCCCGTTCGATATAACTTATAGGCCACGGCGAGCTATCAAGTCACAAGTTTTGGCCGACTTTGTCGCAGAATGGACGGAGGCCGAACTCCCTAAAGAGTACGACACATATGCAAATTGGATCATGCACTTCGACGGTTCCAAAATGTTGGCCGGACTAGGGGCCGGCGTCGTTTTGACGTCCCCCACAGGAGACACAGTTCAATATGTACTCCAGATTATGTACACGGACTCCAACAATGCAGCCGAATATGAGGCCCTTTTACATGGTCTCTGGATGGCAGTATCCATGGGCATTCAATGCCTAGAGGTGCGCGGGGATTCGAACCTCGCGATATCCCAAATAAATGGAGACTTCGATGCCAAGGATCCAAAAATGGCAGCTTACCGCAACGCCGTCCTTAAAATGTCAGCTCGGTTTGAAGGGCTCGAATTTCACCATATAGCCCGAGAAATCAATCAGGCGGCAGACGTCCTGGCACGCATCGGCGCAAAATGCGATGCGGTCCCCCCCAACATCTTCTTGGAAAGGCTGTTCAAGCCATTCGTAGTATGGGAAGGGGAACATGGAAATATTAGCCCGGACCCAACCGCACTGTCCGACGCCGAACAATCTGACATAATCGGAGGCTCTGCCAATGAAATCACAACCTCAGCCCACGTACTAATGGCCGTTATCGCCCCATGGAGAGAACCATTCCTAGCCTACCTTACTAGGCAGGAACTCCCAGAGGACCAAAACGAGGCACGCTGTATAGTGCGGCGATCTAAAGCCTATAAAGTCCATGAGGGAGAACTTTATAAGAAAAGCACTACCGGAGTCCTTCAAAGGTGCATATCCGAAGAGGAAGGGCGGAACCTGCTGGCTGAAATTCATGCCGGACTCGGTGGCCATCATGCCGCAGCCCGGTCCTTTGTAAGCAAGGCTTTCCGTATAGGCTTTTATTGGCCGACGGCCCGGGCGGACGCTCAGGACTTGGTCCAACGATGCGTCAGTTGCCAGCTTTTTGCAAACCAAAGCCATATGCCACCCACCACCCTCCAAACTATCCCCATCACTTGGCCTTTCGCGGTCTGGGGGCTTGACATGGTGGGACCCCTTAAAGGCGGAACCCACAAGAAAAAATACTTACTGGTCATGGTGGATAAGTTCACCAAATGGATAGAAGCCAAGCCTGTTAAGACGGCCGAATCCGGACCTGTGATAGACTTTATATCCGGGGTCGTACACCGTTATGGCGTCCCCCACAGCATCATCACCGATAACGGCATGAACTTTACGGCCGATGAGGTAAAACTCTGGTGCAAAAACATGGGCATCAAGCTTGATTATGCTTCCGTCTATCACCCACAAACTAAAGGTCAGGTCGAAGGTGCAAATGATCTCATCATGAGCGGCATCAAACCCAGATTAGTGCGGTCCCTCAAGCTGGATGCCGTGAAGCTGATTAAGGAAGGGTCACCGGCGGGCAAGGAGCATCGCCACCCCGAGATGTACTATGAGGGTGTCCTGAAGGATGCCCGTCTCATAGCGGACGAGTGTATGAAAGATGTAATATTTGAGTAAACTTGCTCGTGTAATCATGTAGTTATGAAAACTTGTTCATATGCGCTATGCAACGCTTGTTTGAATTTAAAATATTACCTTCTGTTCGGCTGTTTATCAAATCTGAGAGATGGCTAGTCGTCAGCTTCTACCCCACGCCACGAGTGCTGGGGTGTTCAGGATAAACCTGAGCACTCTTGTTCCCATTGTTGGGTCCTTCGAGGGTGGTGCTCAGCACAACGAACAAGGCAATCGGACTATAATGCGCTATCACCCTCACTTAGCCATAGAATTCTATAATTTTGAATTTCGGTGAAGCCCCTAGTATTCAGAAGGCTGAATCTGGGGCGCGATACACGCCTTAAGTCAGACAGGGCCGACTCCTCGCTTTGAGCGGCATAAGTCTTTAAGGACTCAAAAACCTCTCGAACAGCGACCAGTCTCTCGCCTTATCATGACAGTCAGTTTTAGCTTTCTCTACTGAGGTGCTTAGCCCAGCTGAACCGGGGCACAATCGTAGTAGTTCTCCCAGTGCTACCTTAGCCGATATAGCGGAACGTAAGGTACCAAAACATGGGAGCCGGGCAAACCCAACTATTGACCAACGACATGATTTGGAGCTAATGCATATAATGCTATAAGTTCGGGGTGCCGCACTTGTGAAAGTATTCGGACTTCTCACACCATATTGTGGGGTACTTAAGCCCCTGGTGTTTTGGCCGTACCAAAGTGTACGGTTGCAAGGTGTCATTAATGAACATATATATATATATATATATATATATATATATATATAAAGAAGAATGCAATAAAAGCCTTGATGCAATGCATTGTTTATTAAAAAACATGCGTTAGAGCAAAATGATACAGGTAGTGCGATAAGCAAAAAGTAGGACTATGTCCCCTCCAAGGGCAAGCTGAGGAATAATCTTAAAGCAAGTATTTCACTCGTTATCGTAATCCACCTGGGAGTTCCGTGGTGTGATGTAGCTTTCCGCCTCCTTGGTTGCTGCATCATGTTTTCGGCAATCATGCTGCCGGACAGGGTTTCTAGAGATTAATGTCTTGAAAGAGAGAAAAATAACATAGCGGGAAGCCCCTAGTGTGGTTAAAGCCGCGCCTTGGGGCGTGCCGTAGTCGTGCCCCCTCCCTACCTGTGCCCATGGTATTTTTAATGCATAATTATGTACGCGTGGCACGAGTTTCGCCGTTTGGCTTGGGCCGGGGTGGGGGCCGCATTGCTATGCGAGCTCGGAACATGCCAGGCGGTCCTGTTGCCGATTACTCCAGGCGCGCTTGAAAGTGTTCGGGTCCTTAAACGCCGAACTAGTGGATTGCCTTAAGAGGCTGCTTTGCGCTTCCGCTGCGAGGGCCGCAGTGTGCTCCTCCATTCGGAGAGAGCGCTCTGTGTTTCCATTAACTGTAATGACCCCCTGAGGTCCTGGCATCTTGAGCTTGAGGTATGCATAATGCGGTACCGCATTGAATCTCGCAAATGCGGTTCGCCCGAGCAGTGCATGATAACCACTGCGGAACGGGACTATATCGAAGATTAACTCTTCGCTTCGGAAGTTATCCGGGGATCCGAAGACCACTTCCAGTGTGACTGAGCATGTGCAATGGTCCTCTACACCTGGTATGACGCCTTTAAAGGTCGTTTTTGTGGGTTTGATCCTTGAGGGGTCTATACCCATTTTGCGCACCGTGTCCTGGTAAAGCAGGTTCAGGCTGCTGCCGCCATCCATAAGGACTCGAGTGAGGTGAAATCCGTCAATAATTGGGTCTAGGACCAGTGCGGCGAATCCGCCATGACGGATACAAGTGGGGTGGTCCCTGCGATCGAAGGTGATCGGACAGGAGGACCATGGGTTGAACTTTGGGGCGATTGGCTCCAACGCATACACGTCCCTGAGCGCCCACATCCGCTCCCTCTTGGGGATGAGGGTTGCATATATCATGTTCACCGTCCGCACTTGTGGAGGGAACCTCTTCTGTCCTCCGGTGTTCGACTGTCGGGGCTCTTCCTCGTCATCGCTATGTGGCCCCTTATCTTTGTTTTCGGCAATTAACTTGCCGGCCTGCTTGAACACCCAACAATCCCTGTTGGTGTGGTTGGCTGGCTTGTCTGGGGTGCCATGTATTTGGCACGAGCGATCAAGTATACGGTCCAAACTGGACGGGCCCAGAGTGCTTCGTTTGAATGGCTTTTCCCGCTGACCGGGTTTAGAGCCTTTGAATCCGGCATTGACGGCCGTATCCTTAGTATTATCGCTGTTAATGCGGCGCTTATGTTTGTTGCGACGTGCCCTGCTATTGCCGTCCTTGGTATCCGAAGTACCATGGTTCTTTGATATGTTATTACTGCGAGCCAGCCAGCTGTTTTCTCCCGCACAAAAGCGGGTCATGAGTGTCGTGAGGGCTGCCATAGATTTCAGCTTTTCCTGACCAAGGTGCCGGGCTAGCCACTCGTCGCAGATGTTGTGCTTGAAAGCTGCTAGGGCCTCTGCATCCAGACAGTCGACGATTTGATTTTTCTTTGTTAGGGGCCGTGTCCAGAATTGCCTGGCCGATTCCTCTGGCTGCTGAATTATGTGGCTCAAGTCATCGGCATCTGGTGGTCGCACATAAGTGCCCTGAAAGTTGTCGAGGAATGCGGCTTCCAGATCTTCCCAACAGCCAATGGACTATGCTGGCAGGCTATTGAGCCAATGCCGAGCTGGTCCTTTTAGTTTGAGTGGGAGGTATTTAATGGCGTGTAGATCATCACCGCGTGCCATGTGGATATGCAGGAGGAAATCCTCGATCCATACCGCAGGATCTGTTGTGCCGTCGTATGATTCTATATTTATGGGTTTGAAACCCTCTGGGATTTGATGATCCATTACTTCGTTTGTGAAGCATAAGGGGTGTGCGGCGCCTCTGTACTGGGCTATATCGCGACGCAGCTCCAATGAGTCTTGCCCGCTGTGCTCGGCCCGGCCGGATTTACTTTTACTGTATCCGGCATGACGATTATCGTCTCACGTAGTGGCGCGCCCCCGCGATCCGTAGATCGATCTTGCGTGTTTTCCATTGTCCTCCAATACGTCTCGCAGGTCTGGCATATTTCCCCATGCCTTTTTATTTGAATGGCGTCGGGGTGCAGGCTGAGCTTTTGGCTGGAATGCCTCTCTATCACGGCCACGAGGTGGCCGATCAGCTGCGTCATACGCTTCTTGGCCGCACCCCCCTATGTTTCACCGACGAGGTGCTGGACCATCAATTTCCAGAGGGATTCAAACCCGTAAACATAGAGGCATACGACCGAACAACAGACCCTGGGGTCTGGATTGAGGACTATATGCTCCATATCCATATGGCTCGAGGAGATGATCTCCACGCCATTAAGTATTTACCCCTCAAACTCAAAGGGCCAGCTCGGCATTGGCTTAAAAGCCTCCCCGAAAGCTCCATTAGAAGCTGGGAAGAGCTCGAAGACGCTTTTCGAGCAAATTTTCAAGGGACTTATGTCCGACCTCCGGATGCGGACGATTTAAGTCATATAACTCAACAGCCCGGAGAGTCAGCCCGAAAGCTTTGGAACGGGTTTCTTACTAAAAAGAACCAAATAGTCGACTGTCCGGACGCCGAAGCCTTGGCAGCTTTTAAACACAGCGTCCGAGACGAATGGCTTGCTAGACACCTCGGCCAAGAAAAGCCGAGAACAATGGCATCATTAACAAGCCTCATGACCCGCTTTTGCATGGGCGAGGACAGCTGGCTAGCCCGATGCAGCACCAGCGACCCAAGTACATCCGAAGTTAGAGATGGAAACGGGAAATCACGACGCAGCAAAAATAATAAGCGCCGGAATAAAGAGGACAGCCCGAAGAGCACGGCGGTGAATGCTGGATTCAGAAGCTCTCGGCCAGGTCAGCAAAAGCCGCCCTCTAAAGGCGCCAGAGATGAACTGTCCATCTAAACAAAATTCTGGACCAAATATGTCAGATCCATAGCACCCCCGATAAACCTGCAAATCATACCCACAGAGAATGTTGGGTCTTCAAGCAGTCCAGCAAGCTCAACGCCGAACATAAGGGGCAGGATACACCAAGCGAAGACGAGGATGAGCCTCGCAAGCAAAGCACTGGGGAATAGAAGAAATTTCCACCAGAAGTCAAAACAGTAAACGTGTTACACGTGATAAAGGGGAGAAACAAAGCGGTACTCCCAGATAAATATGCCCAAGGGCCTATCACTGCGGAGTTCTGCCATTGGCCGTCTCAACCGATCACCTTCGACCATCAGGATTACTCGGCAAGTATCCGGCGCGCAGGATGGGCTGCCTTGGTATTAGATCCAATAATTGACGGATACCACTTCACACGAGTCCTGATGGACGGTGGCAGCAGTCTAAACCTGATATATCAGGACACAATCCACAAAATGGGATAGACCCAACAAAAATTTGCCGCAGGAATACTACCTTTAAAGGAGTAACGCCAAGCCCAGGGGCTCATTGCACGGGCTCCCTGCTACTAGTGGTTATATTCGGCTTCCCCGATAACTTCCGTAGTGAAAATTTAACCTTCCACATTGCTCCGTTCCAAAGTGGCTATCAAGCACTACTTGGACGCGAAGCTTTCGCTCGCTTTAATGCAATACCGCATTACGCCTCCCTCACGCTTAAGATGCCCGGTCCACGTGGCATCATTATAGTAAATGGAAATATTGAGCGATCCTTGCGCGCCAAAGAGAGTGCGGCTGCCTTGGCAGCCGCACACTAAAACAGCCTCACCAACTAAAGCATTCGAAAGGTCGTCAAGACTACGGAAACGGTTAGACGAGTCTGACGCAGCTATATGTAATTCACATAGGTTTGATGGCCACACCCCTATTACAAATACAAGTGGCTCAACGCGCGCAGACAGGTGGCAATTTTTACTCATCTTGAATTGTACATGGTTCTTTAAACCTACCTTTTTGCACGACAACTTTTCACCTAAGTTCCTCTCTTTTACAGATGACCATCATGCTACACCCGTCCAGGATACGGCACAACGGAGACACATGCGCAGACGTGCAGCAGGGACCCGTTCCAAGGATTCTTTTTAGATTAAGACCTTGCGTCAACCTTTTTTATTGTCTCTTGTTGATACACATCCATCGGATTCTCAGTACAATTGAGAAGGATGTTGATGTCTTGGCATGTGTCCACGTCAGAGTAATGCATGTACCTGGACACTAGGGGCTTCTTACAAAGGGCACTGTTCAGGCCCACAATAAAGACCGAATACCTTAGGGAGTGTTCGGCATCATGAGTTTGGCCTTATATGCATCAGCTCCGAATCATGTCTTTGGTCAAATGTTGGGTTTGCCCGGCTCCTATGTTTTGCTGCCTTACGTTCCGCTCTACCGGCTAAGGCGGCACCAGGAGAACTACTGCGATTGTGCCCTGGTTCATCCGGACGAGCACCTCAGTAGAGAAAGCCGAAAACTGACTGTCATGATATAGCGTGAGACTGGTCAACCACTCGATGACCTATGGAATGTTAGAATTCCTCCGCCTTAACGAACAGACGTTTCCCGGCCAGGCATGTACGCACCCCGAATTCGGGAGAGTGCGGAGCCACCAGGGTCTATATAGTAGCCCCACCGTCAAACTCCTATGGCTAAGTGAAAGTGTTAAAGCATTATAGTCTGGTTGCCTCGTTCGTTGCGCTATCACCTCCTTATTAGGACCAAGACGTTGGATTAAGTGTGAACACACGTCTTCTACGAACACCACCGCATTATATGCATGAGGGCTGAAGCCGACGACTATAATCTTTCAGCTTATATACATATATACATAAACGGCCGCACAGGAGGCATCATATTACTTTCAGGCAAAAGTATAAATACAGCCTTAACAAATTTCATAAACATTGTTTTTACAATGGGAATACATGTCACTCAAACATAATATTCTTCGAGCACAGGGCCTCTATCAAATGAGCACCCTCAAGAACTTCTTCAAAATAGTGCTCGGCAGCCACTCGGCCTATGGCCGAACCCTGCGCCGCAACAGTGGTAGCATCCATCTCCGCCCAGTATACTTTGACACGGGCAAGGGTCATCCGCGAGCCTTCTATGCATGCCGACCTCTTCATCGCATTGATGCGCGGCACCGCACCAAGGAACTGCTGCACTAAGCTGAAATAGTTGTTCGGCTTCGGCTTTTCCGGCCACAGATGATCTACGACGGACCTCATGGCGAGTCCGGACAATCTATTGAGTTCAGCCCATTCGGCAAGTTGATCAGTTAGTGGAAGCAGACGCTCTGGAACGTTAAACTGCGACCAGAATAGCTTGTCCACTTCACGATTTGTTTGATCTTGGAAGTATTTGGCCGCATCGACAACACTTGCCGTCAAATCCAGATATGCGTCTGCCGAACTCCACAGCCGATCCAGAGGGGCATACCGCGGATCTCCAAACTTCCACCACAGCAAAAAGGGCTTCCCAGCCACAATATCACCAGCTTCACACAGCTCTTCCTTCTTTGCCCTCATGGCAGAGCGGGTGTCTTTCGCCGCCATCATGGCCTTTTCGAGGTCCGTCGCCTTTGCTCGGTTTTCTTCTTCAAGGAACCGGCAATGGTCGGTAGTGTCTTTTAACTTTACAGCCATCTTGGCCATCTTTTCTTTGCTCTCGCAATGCGCGGCCTTCTCGGCTCTTAACTCTTTGGCCGCCTTTAAAGCGGCCGCATTACTAATCCTTGTTTCTTCTTTGGCTCGGGCAAGTTCTGCCCGAAGGGTCTCCACGGCGGCAGCTCCATCTGCAGTCACAACATATTAAAGATATTGGCATCACGTTGCTCTTACTATGTGACATTGACCGGAAAAACATTACTTACCCTGTGCCTCATCAAGACGCTTGTTAACAAGCTCGATGTCGGCATCTGCTGCATCCAGTTGCCGCTTTAGTTCGGCAAACTCATTAGTCCGGCCAGCCACCGGAGCTTCCATCACCTGCACATAAAGCGGTATGGTTATTACCTGGGACTACGATCCTCTATTTGCCGCCGTTCTCGGCGACAACCAGAGTCTCAGGGGCTACTATCTACACAGGGCACACCTAAAAATGTGCAGTACCATCACAAATGTACATCATTTTTACGTACCTCAAAGCCTGTCCGTAGACTCATAAAGGTGTCATGCAACGCGCTTTCGGCGGATGAAATCCTTTCCATCACCGTACCCATCAATGTACGGTGTTCTTCTGAGATGCTCGCCTGCCTTAGCAGATCCCTCAGAATGATGTCATGATAAATGAAAGATGGTGTGTTCGGCTAGAGGATTACTTACTTGGTCGGCGGTACGGTTGCTGCTCAGGCCCACGTCCTCGGTAGTATCCGGACACTCTATTTGGGGTCCGAAGAATGATTTATACATCTCCTCGTGCGTCAGGCCAAGGAAATTATGAATAGTGCGCAGTCCTTCTGGGTTGAACTCCCACATGCGGAGGGGCCGGCGTTTGCAAGGCTGGACTCGACGAACCAACATGACTTGCACCACCATAACCAGACTGAAATCTCCTTCGAAGAGATCTTGAATGCGGCTCTGCAGTATAGGCACGTCCTTGGCTGGACCCCAGCTCAGCCCTCTGCTAATCCATGACATCAGTTGTGGTGGAGGGCCCGAGCGAAAAGCAGGGGCAGCCACCCACTTGGCACTTCTAGGAGCTATGATGTAAAACCACTCCCGTTGCCATAATCCGGACACCTCTGGAAAGGAACCCTTTGGCCATGGAGCTCCAGCGATCCTGCTTATTAATGCGCCTCCGCACGCTACATGCTGCCCCTCGACCATCTTCGGCTTCACGTCAAAGGTCTTGAGCCACAGGCCGAAGTGAGGGGTAATGCGGAGGAAGGCCTCACATACGACAATAAATGCCGAGATGTGGAGAAAGGAGTCCGGGGCTAGATCATGGAAATCTAGCCCGTAATAGAACATCAAACCCCTAACGAAGGGATCCAGAGTGAGGCCTAGACCTCGGAGGAAGTGGGAGATGAACACAACATTCTCGTTGGGTTCGGGAGTAGGGACGACCTGCCCTCGGGTAGGTAGCCGATGTGAAACCTCGGCGGTCAGGTATCTGGCCTCCCTCAACTTCTTGATATCCTCTTCCGTAACGGAGGAGGGCATCCACCGGCCTTGAAGGCTAGATCCGGACATGATTGAAGGTCTGAAGCACCTGACCTGGGCTTTGGGTGTTAGAACTCGAGGCGGGGGAAGGATTCGATTGAGCACGGAGGGAAAAAAGTAAAAGCCTTGTCCCTTTATAAAGAGGGTGAATATCAAGCGTCCTCCTAGTGGTTGGGTTACCCACGACCGTATTGGTGAGAATCCCGTAATTAGGGGAACACGATCTCTGCTTTGACAAGACGTGTCAAGAAACCGCCTCGCATTATGTGTGGAGCTGGTTGAAGAAAAACGGTTCGAATAATCACCGAGCATTTGGGACTCCCTCAGATAGTGTTCGACCCTGAAAAATAAGTTCCATGTACCACCGTAGAGAGAATAATATTTCCACAAATCTAATCTGCTGACACGTTTTGGCAGCATGACATCACGCCACGGCCCGGTAACTATTCGAACCGTTTTTCTTTAATCAGCCCCGCACATAACGCGAGGCGGTTTCTTGACACGTCTTGTCAAAGCAGATATCGTGTTCCCCTTATTACGGGATTCTCATCAGTACGGACGTGGGTAACCCAACCGCGCCATCAATTACGGCGCTTGGGGGATAAGCGAGTTTTACCAGGCAAGTGGGGGCGCATAGTTTAATCTGTGCTTATAAAGGGATAAGATCTCACTTTTTTTCTTCCCACGCCTTCTTCCTCCTTGCTCATCCATTCTCGCGCACTCGAGCTCCAGTGCCCAAGTCCGCATCCTCCTCCTCAACTCTCTCCAAAACATGTCCGGAGTGGGAGGCAAGTGGATGGCTTCCTCCGTCACGGAGGGGCACATCAAAAAGTTACATGGAGCCGGATATTTAGCCGCGGACATCGCGCACCGGCTGCCAGCCGCGGGGCAGGTCATTCCTACCCCAGAACCTCACGAGAGGGTGGTCTTCCTCCCGCACTTCGTCCGCGGACTGGGGTTTCCCCGCCATCCATTTGTCCGCGGCCTCATGTTCTATTATGGGTTGGACTTTCATGATCTGACCCCAAATTTCATCCTCAACATCTCGGCGTTAATCATCGTGCGCGAGGCTTTCCTCCACATCCGGCCCCACTTCGGCATGTGGCTGAAGACCTTCAATATCAAGCCGAAGGTTGTGGGTGGCCAACAAGCCGAATGCGGCAGAGCCATGGTGGGCAAGATGCCCAACGTCACATGGCTCGAGGGCTCCTTCATGGAGACCGTAAAGGGGTGGCAATCGGGGTGGTTCTACATCACCGAGCCGCGCGACACCAACTGGGTGGTGGCCCCCGAGTTTCGATCCGGAATCCCCACGCGGCTCACTTCCTGGAAGGAGAAGGGCCTGTCCTAGGGTTCATCGGTGGAGCTGGACAGACTCCAGAAGTGTATCCGGAATATGACAAGCAAGAAGCTCAAGCTTGTCAACATAGTCCAGGTCATGCTCTTCCGCCGGATCCTCCCATGTCAACAACGGGATTTCAACTTATGGGAGTTTGACCCGGCCCGGCACCAGACTCTAAGCGAGCTCTACGACACGACGCACAAAGACGTCTGGAGGGTGTTGTTCAAGGGCGCCGAGGTCCCTCCCTCTCTCACCGAGGACCGCGGGCTAAGCGCAAAGCACCCTGCGAATCCGATAAGTCATGTACATCTGGTAGGATATTTACTTCCCATAGCTTAACCACGTGCGAGGTCTGAGCTCCCATGCCTTTGACAGGACTAGGTGGAGACATCAGAATAGATCGACTGTCCGTCCCCTCTGCCCGAAGACACTGCGGACGCTCTCCTGACGGAGATGCTGACTCCGACTCCTTATAAGGTGCCGGAGAAGACGAAGAAGAAGGCCAAGGGAACCCAAAAGAGTTCCCGACGCCAGGTGTTATCGGACTCATCGTCCGATAACTCCGAGACGCACTCCTCCCATGAGGACGAGGAGGAAGATGAAGATGCTCCCCCTCCAGCCGAGGGAGACAAGAAAAGGAAGGCCGCCCCAACCGGGGAGGCTGAAGGGTCCAAGATAGGAAGGACTCTCCTTCCGGACTGCTCCACCACCGCCACTGAAGGCGAAGACGAGTGGCTGCTCAGGGCCAAGCCCCTGGCGAAGTCGTAAGTATTCGGATACTAGAGTAACTCATAGCATACCGTTGTAGCGCTGCTTCTCCTAGCGCCGAACATGATTATGTAGACCGCCCCAAGCCCGTATCGACGTATCCTCGTCGGACGGCTCCTTTGATTCGTCGGATATGGATAGCGATCCACTTCCGACCGCCTCCTCCCCTTGCCCTACGGACAATGCTGAGGTATTGTCTCAAGGGGCACCGAGCCGGGGAGAGACAGTCCCGGAGGCGCCTCAAGGCGACTGAGGGAGTCCTGGATTAGAGGGTATTCGGATAGCCGGACTATACCTTCAGTCGGACTCCTGGACTATGAAGATACAAGATTGAAGACTCTGTCCCGTGTCCGGAAGGGACTTTCCTTGGCGTGGAAGGAAAGCTTGGCGATACGGATATGAAGATCTCCTACCATTGTAACCGACTTTGTGTAACCCTAACCCTCTCCGGTGTCTATATAAACCGGAGGGTTTTAGTCCGTAGGACAACATACACATCAACAATCATACCATAGGCTAGCTTCTAGGGTTTAGCCTCCTCGATCTCGTGGTAGATCTACTCTTATACTACCCATATCATCAATATTAATCAAGCAGGACGTAGGGTTTTACCTCCATCGAGAGGGCCCGAACCTGGGTAAAACTTCGTGTCCCTTGTCTCATGTTACCATCCGGCCTAGACGCACAGTTCGGGACCCCCTACCCGAGATCCGCCGGTTTTGACACCGACATTGGTGCTTTCATTGAGAGTTCCTCTATGTCGTCGTCGTCAGGCTCGATGGCTCCTACGATCATCAATAGCGATGCAGTCCAGGGTGAGACCTTCCTCCCCGGACAGATCTTCGTCTTCGGCGGCTTTGCACTGCGGGCCAATTCGCTTGGCCATCTGGAGCAGATCAAAAGCTACGCCCCTGGCCGTCAGGTCAGATTTGGAAGTTTAAACTACATGGCTGACATCCGCGGGGACTTGATCTTCGACGGATTCGAGACACTGCCGAGCGCGCCACACTGTCACGACAAGCATGATCTAGCTCTGCCGCCAAATAGTGCCCTGGAGGCCGCACCCGCATCGGTTCCGACCCTTAAATCGGAGCCAACTGCGCAGATCGAGGATGGGCGGCTGGACGCCACCCCGGGGGCTGCGACCCCAACGGCGATTGAGCTGAACACCAGCCCCGTACTTTGCGAGACTTGTGACTCCAAGGAGCCGGACTCCTCTCCGGACTCCGAACCCTCCACGCCCCTGCCAATCGAATCCGATTGGGCGCCGATTATGGAGTTCACTGCCGCAGACATCTTTCAGCACTCGCCTTTCGGTGATATCCTGAAGTCACCGAAGTCGCTCTCTTTATCAGGAGAGCCCTGGCCGGACTATGGTTAGCGAGATTGGGATGTGGACGATGAAGAAATTCAAAGCCCACCCACCACCCACTTTGTAGCCACTGTCGACGATTTAACCGACATGCTCGACTTCAACTCCGGAGACATCGACGGTATGGACGCCGATGAAGGAGACAATGAAGAACCAGCGCCTATTGGGCCCTGGAACGCCACCTCGTCATATGACATATACATGGTGGACGCACCAAAAGATGACGACAAGGAGCGGAAGGACGCACCGAAGGCTTGTTCCCTCAAAAAGCAGTCAAAGCGGCGACGCAAGCGCCGCCCCAAATCCCGCCTGGACAGAAATAGCGATCACACAGACCCACGCTGGAGCAGGGCGAACCGCTGCCGGACAATGGCAATCCGGATAATCAAACCGAACAAACAAATCCTATCAAGGATAATGGTCCAGACGATGTAACACCGGATAGACACCCGGAGCAACAGACTGCCCGTAAAAGGCTTGTTGCCACCGCGAGGAGCCTGAAAAAGCAGAAGCAAAGGCTCAAGGCCGCGCAAGACACACTCCAATTCAGATGGAGTAAAATACTCAGCACTGCAGCAAGGTACGGCGACAATCGCCCCTCCAAGAGCTACCCAAAGCAGAAGCTGCTACCCGAATTCGATGAGGAGGCCTCAGAACCCCCACAACCAAATATCGAAGCAGCCACCTGGTCGGATAGACGACCCCTCTACCAATACAGAGCGGCATACAACGCTGCTCACCATACAACACACAACCAATGCGAGGGATCGCACCCAAAGGACGGTGTAACAAGATCCATCTACAGACCACGCAAGCGCGCCCCAGCATACAATGCAATACAACAAACATCCGAACAACGCAGTACACCCAGCTACAGGGCTGCCGCACACCCCTATGTTTCACCGATGAGGTGCTGGACCACGAATTTCCAGAAGGATTCAAGCCCATAAACATAGAGGCATACGACGAAACAACAGACCCTGGGGTCTGGATTGAGGACTACATCCTTCATATCCATATGGCTCGAGGACATGATCTCCACGCCATCAAGTACCTACCCCTCAAGCTCAAAGGGCCAGCTCGTCACTGGCTCAAAGGCCTCCCCGAAAGCTCCATCGGAAGTTGGGAAGAGCTCGAAGACGCCTTTCGAGCAAATTTTCAAGGGACTTATGTCCGACCTCCGGATGCGGACGATTTGAGTCATATAACTCAACAGCCCAGAGAGTCAGCCCGAAAGCTTTGGAACAGGTTTCTTACTAAAAAGAACCAGATTGTCGACTGTCCGGACGCCGAAGCCTTAGCAGCTTTCAAGCATAGCGTCCGTGATGAATGGCTCGCCAGACACCTCGGCCAAAATAAGCCGAGAATGATGGCCGCATTAACAAACCTCATGACCCGCTTTTGCGCGGGGGAGGACAGCTGGCTAGCGAGATGCAGCACCAGCGACCCCAGTACATCTGAAGTTAGAGATGGAAACGGGAAATCACGGCGCAACAACAATAACAAACGCCGGAATAAAGAAGACAGCACGAAGGGCACGGCAGTAAATGCCGGATTCAAAAGCTCTCAGCCAGGTCAAAAGCCACCTAAAGGCACCAGGGATGAACTGTCCAGCCTCAACAAAATTCTGGACCAAGTATGTCAGATCCATAGTACCCCTGGTAAACCTGCTAATCATACCCACAGAGAATGTTGGGTCTTCAAGCAGTCTGGCAAGCTCAATGCCGTACATAAGGGGGAGGATACACCAAGTGAAGACGAGGACGAGCCTCCCAAGCAAGACACGGCGGAACAAAAGAAATTTCCACCAGAAGTCAAAACAGTAAACGTGTTACACATAATCAAGGAAAAAACAGTACGACACTCCCAGGAAAGTATACCCAAGTGCCTATCACTACGAAGTCCTGCCACTGGTCATCTCAACCGATCACTTTCGACCATCGCGATTACTCAGCAAGTATCCGACACGCGGGATGGGCTGCCCTGGTATTAGACCCAGTAATCGGCGGATATCACTTCACAAGGGTCTTGATGGACGGCGGCAGTAGCCTAAACCTAATATATCAGGATACAATCCGCAGGATGGGGTTAGACCCAACACAAATTCGCCATAGCAATACTACCTTTAAAGGAGTAACGCCAGGCCCAGGGACTCGTTGTACGGGCTCCCTCTTACTACAAGTTATATTCGGCTCCCTCGATAACTTCCGTCGCGAGCATTTAACTTTCCACATCGCTTCGTTTCAAAGTGGCTATCAAGCACTGCTCGAACGCTAAGCTTTCGCTCGCTTTAATGCAATACCGCACTACGCCTCCCTCACACTCAAGATGCCCGGTCCACGTGGCATCATTACAGTGCACGGAAATATCAAGCGATCTCTGCGCGCCGAAGAGAGTGAGGCTGCCTTGGCCGCCGCACACTAAAGGTGCCCGGACAAACGAAAGCATCCAATAGGTCGTCAAGACCTCAGATACAACTAATCAAGTCCGGTGCCGCTATTTATACGGAAATAAGTGGCCACACCCCTATTTGTCAATACAAGGGGCTCAACGCGCGCAGACAACTGGCAATTTCTTATCATCTTGAATTACACATGGTTTCTTTAAAAACTATCTTTTTGCACGACAACTTTTTCACTTAACTTCCTCTCTTTTACAGACAATCATCGTGTTACACCCGTCCAGGATACGGCACAACGTAGACATAGGCGCACACGTGCAGCAGGGACCCGCTCCAAGGATTCTTTTTAGATTAACACCCTGCGTAAACCTTTTTTACTGTCTCTTGTTGATACATATCCACTGTTGAGAAGGATGCTGACGTCTTGGCATGTGGCCACGCCAGAACAATGCACGTACCTGGACACAAGGGGCTTCTTACAAAGGCCATTATTTAGGCCCGATTTATACCACAAAGACCGAATACCTTAGGGAGTGTTCGGCGTCGCGAGTTTGTCCCTATATGCATCAGCTCCGAATCATTGTCTTTGGTCAAATGTTGGGTTTGCCCGGCTCTTGTGTTTTGGTGCCTTACGTTCCGCTTTACCGACTAAGGTAGCACTAGGAGAACTACTGCGATTGTGCCCTGGTTCATCCGGACGAGCACCTCAGTAGAGAAAGCCGAAAACTGACTGTCATGATATAGCGTGAGACTGGTCAACCACTCAATGACCTGTGGGAATGTTAGAATTCCTCCGCCTTAACGAAGGGCCGTTTTCCGGCCAGGCATGTACGCACCCCGGAACCGGGAGAGTGCAGAGCCACCAGGGGCTATCTAGTAGCCCCACTGTCAAACTCCTATGGCTAAGTGAAAGTGCTAAAGCATTATAGTCCGGTTGCCTCGCTCGCTCCGCTATCACCTCCTTAATAGGACCAAGACATTGGGTTAAGTGTGAACGCGTGTTTTTGTGAGCACCTCCACATTATATGCGTGGGGGCTGAAGCCAACGACTGCAATCTTTCAGGTTATACACATGTATACATAAACGGCCGCCTAGGAGGCATCATATTACTTTCAGGAAAAAGTATAAAAATAGCCTTATAAAAATTTATAAAAGCATTTCGCTTACAATGAGATTACATATCACTCAAACATAATATTTTTTGAGCACTGGGTCTCTATCAAACGGGCACCCTCAAGAACTTCTTCAAAATAGTGCTCAGCAGCCTTTCGACCTATAGCCGAATCCCGTGCTGCAACATTGGTAGCATCCATCTCTGCCCAGTATGCCTTAACACGGGCAAAGGCCATCCGTGCGCCCTCTATGCACGCCGACCTCTTCATATCACCAATGCGCGGCACCACGTCAAGGAACTGCTGCACCAAGCTGAAATAGCTGTTCGGTTTTGACCTTTCCGGCCATAACTGATCCACAACAGACCTCATGGAGAGTCCGGACAACCTATTTAGTTCGGCCCATTTGGCTAATTGGTCAGTCAATGAAAGTGGACGCTCGGGAGAATGGAATTGTCTCCAAAACAGCTGGTCTACTCCACGGTCCGTCTGACCCTGGAAGTACTTGGCCGCATCGGCAGCGCTCGCCGCCAAATCCATATACACATCCTCCGAACTCCAAAGCCGATCCAGAGGGGCATACCGTGGATCTCCTAATTTCCTCCTCAACATAAAGGATTTCCCAGCTACAATATCCCCGGCTTCCCGCAGCTCCTCCTTCTTTGCCCTCATAGCAGAGCGGAGATCCTTTTTCGTCGCAGCAGCCTTTTCAAGGTCCGATGCCTTCGCCTGGTTTTCTTTTTCAAGAACCAGGCAACGGTCGGCGGCGGCTTTTAATTCTATAGCCATCTTGGCCATCTTGTCTCGGCTCTCGCCATGCGCGGCCTTCTCGGCTTGAACTCTTCGGACGCCTTCAAGGCAACCGCATTACCCAACCTCGCTTGTTCCTTGGCTCAGGCAAGTTCTGCCTGCAAGGCTTCAACAGTGGCAGCTCCATCTGCAGTCACAACATATTAAAGATGCTGGCATCATACTGCTCTTCCTATTGTGGCGTTTACCAGATAATGACACTTACCCTGTGCCTCGTCAAGCCTTTTGTTAACAAGCTCGATGTCGGCGTCTGCCGCATCCAACTGCCATTCTAAATGGGCAAACTCGCTAGTCCGGCTAGCCACCGGAGCTTCCATCACCTGCACATAGAGGCAGTATGGTTATTGCCTGGGAATATGATCCTCTGTTCGTCGTCGTTTCCGACGACAACCAGAGTCTCAGGGGCTACTATCTACATAGGGCACACCTAGCATGTGCAGGACTACCATACATTCTTTTACATACCTCAAAGCCTGTCAGTAGACTCATAAAAGCTTCATGCAATCCTCTTTCGGCGGACGATATTCTCTCCATCACCGTATTCATCAGCACACAGTGTTCATCTGAGATGGCCGCTCGCCCCACCAACTCCCTCAGAACATCCGGTCGCACACTAGACGGTGCCGGACTCTTTTGTCTGCTCTCTTCGGGAGCCAGACACTTGGAGCTTCGGGGGTCAATGTGATTATCTTCTGGCCTCACCGGAATCGGAGAGGCCCTCCGCGACGACACTTCAGGGTCGCCCACTTCCGGAGTGGAGGAGTCCGGAGGAGGCGTTTCGCTCTCCATCATCTCTAGAAGAAGCTCCCCCGAAGACGAGCTCATTTGAGAGGGGCTAAGGCCCGAACTACAAAAATATATGCGGTGGTTATCTTCTCAGAGGAAAAAGATGGCATATTTGTACTGTTAAAGTATTTCGGGTCACTTACGACTCACGGGAGAATTGATCCCCCCGCGGACTTTGTGCGGCAACGGCGCCCCCAAGGTAGGACCCTCTGTGGGAGACTTCTTCTCCCGTTTGGAAGCTTCGGCTTCCGAATCCCCGGGTGCAGTCCTTTTCCTCTTCTGGTCGTCTTCCTTCATAGAGATGCTCGCTCCTTCAGTTAGAGTGGGCAGCGTTGGGGGCCCGCGTCCGCCCGCATTATCCTCCACGGTATCTTCCTTCAAGGGCTCCGGGCAAGGTGCGGTCTGGAGCATCTTTTCCAATACCGGATTTTCCAAACCCTCAGGGAGGGGGACCGAACACCGAATCAACTTCGCCTTTGTTAGCCAGTCCTGGTCAAAAAGCGAACTCTCAGAAATAACTTCATAACAAAGTAGAGAAAGTATGTTCGGCCGGAAGATGCCTTACCTGTTCGGCGGTGCGGTTACTACTCAGGCCCATGTCCTCGGTGATTTCCGAACACTCCGTCTGAGGTCCGATGAACGACTTGTACATCTCCTCGTGCGTCAGGCTGAGAAAATTTTGAATAGCACGCGGTCCCTCAGGATTAAACTCCCACAGGCAAAGAGGCCGGCGTTTGCAAGGCTGGACTTGATGAACCAGCATAACCTGTATCACCGCGACCAAACCGAAATCTCCATTGAAGAGATCTTGAATGCAGCCTTGCAGTATAGGCACGTCCTTGACTGGACCCCAACTCAGACCTCTGCTGATCCACGACATCAGTTGTGGTGGGGGGGCCGAGCGGAACACAGGGGGGCCGCCCACTTGGCACTTCTAGGAGCCGTGATGTAGAACCACTCCCGTTGCCACAATTCAGACACCTCTGGGATGGAACCTTTGGGCCACGGAGCTCCCGTCATCTTGCGTATTGAGGCACCTCCACATGCTGCATATTGCCCCTCGACCAGCTTCGGCTTCACTTCAAAGGTCTTGAGCCATAGGCCAAAGTGGGGGGTAACCCAGAGGAAGGCCTCGCACACGACAATAAATGTCGTGATATGAAGGAAGGAGTCCGGAGCTAGATCATGAAAATCTAGACCGTAGTAAAACATCAGACCCCTGACGAAAGGATCCAGGGCAAGGCCTAGACCTCGGAGGAAGTGGGAAACAAACATGACGTTCTCGTTGGGTTCGGGGGTGGGGACAGCCTGCCCTCGGGGAGGCAGCCGATGCAAAATCTCGGCGGTCGGATATCTGGCCTCCCTCAACTTCTTGATGTCTTCTTCCGTGATGGAGGAAGGAATCCATTGGCCTTGAAGGCTAGATCCGGACATGATTGAAGGTTCGGGGCGCCTGACTTGAACTTCGGGCGTTTGAGCTTGAGGTGGGGGAAGGATTCGATTAAGCACGGGAGGGAAAAATAAAAGCCTTGTCCCCTTTATAAAGAGGGTGAATATCAAGCGTCCTCTCCGTGTCCGTTTGGACTTGCCTATAATCTAGGAGTCCTGGAAGTGGTTGGGTTACCCACGCCCGTATTGATGAGAATCCCGGGATAAGGGGACACGATCTCTGCTTTAACAAGACGTGCCAAGGAAACCGCCTCGCATGACGCACTGAGGAGGGATAATGAAACGACTCGGATAAAGGCTTGGCCGTGGTGTGACACGCTACGGAATATGTCAGCAGATTAGATTGGTGTAAATATTATTCTCTCCATGGCAATATGTGGAAACTTATTTTGCAGAGCCGGACACTATCTTCGTGTTCGAAATCTTCTATGAAGTATTTGGAGGAGGAACCCGCCTTGCAATGCCGAAGACAATCTGCATGCCGGACTCGTTGTCATTGAAGCCTGGTTTAGGGGCTACTGAGGGAGTCCTGGATTAGGGGGTGTTCGGATAGCCGGACTATACCTTCAGCCGGACTCCTGGACTATGAAGATACAAGATTGAAGACTCCGTCCCGTGTCCGGAAGGGACTTTCCTTGGCGTGGAAGGCAAGCTTGGCGATAAGGATATGAAGATCTCCTACCATTGTAACCGACTTTGTGTAACCCTAACCCTCTCCGGTGTCTATATAAACCGGAGGGTTTTAGTCCGTAGGACAACATACACATCAACAATCATACCATAGACTAGCTTCTAGGGTTTAGCCTCCTCGATCTCGTGGTAGATCTACTCTTGTACTACCCATATCATCAATATTAATCAAGCAGGACGTAGGGTTTTACCTCCATCGAGAGGGCCCGAACCTGGGTAAAACTTCGTGTCCCTTTTCTCCTGTTACCATCCGGCCTAGACGCACAGTTCGGGACCCCCTACCCGAGATCCGCCGGTTTTGACACCGATAGCGACATTCGGGACTCTAGGAGCAAAGGGAGCAAGGCTCCCGGGGGCTCCAAGTCTGGCACTCAGCCGGACCCCGTGCCGGAACCTCCAGTGGTTCCGGACTCGGGCAGGCAGCCCCCTTCCAAAAGGGGTAAGACGCCCGTGCCAGTGACCTCTGTCCATCCAGAGGCACCGGACAACCTGCTGGGAGTGCTTCGCGGCGCTTCCATCAACGAAGAGCACCTCACTATTATGAGTGCGGTGATCAAGAAGGTTTAGTACACCAAGAGCGGACTGACTGAAGCCTGTGCTAGCCTTCTAACAGACTTTGAGGTAAGTATTTAAAATATAAGAAAAATATTACCGCATAGACAGTAGCCCCTGATGCTCTGTTCGGTGTTCACAAAGAAAAGCCGAATAGAGGATCAAATAATATCGAAGGAGTCTAATATAAGTATGTCTATATGCGTATGTAGGCTTCGTTGCTGGCCTCTTCCGCACTAACTGCGGAGGTTGCCGCACTGAAGCAGGACCTCGAAGGGTCCGAGAAGGAGCTCGGCCTTGCCAAGAGGCAGCTCGAGGAGAACACAGGTAAGTAATACCTTGTCTATAGATATATATATATATATACAAAAAGATGCGATTGCAAAATGACAAGATAATCATGAATTTGCCAGGGGCCATTACCGAGTTGGCGACCCTGAAGCAAGCACTGTCCGAGGCCGAAAACAAAGCGGCCAAGGAGCGCACCGAGCGGGAGAAGCAAGAGGCCCGGGTGGGCGAGGTGCAGCAAGAGCTCCAGGCTCTCGTGACGAAGCACGAGGCTTTGGAGCTTGACTCGAAGACGCGAGAGTCTGAGCTTGCCGCGGCCCTCGAGGGCGCAAAGAATGCCAAGGCTGAAGCCCAAAAGGCCCTCCAGGAGATTGAGATGATGAGGAAGATAGCGGCGGGTAAGGCATTCAATATGCAAAGCAAGCATGTGAAAGTAAATTACTAGTTACTTACCCAAGTCCGGAGCTCTCCAGGAGCATTCGCAGATTTGCCCCGCAGTGTGTCGGATGCCGACAAGTTTTACCAGGCCGACGAGGGAAGCTCGACGGAGAAGCTGTTCTGGTCTCAGTATACTGGGACCGAACACCCAATGCCTATGAGCGACCAGCTGAAGCAACTGGTCGAGTTGCACAAGGCGGCCGAACAGGCCATGAAGGGCTTTATAGTCCGGATGTGGCCTGGCGACGCCCTTCCCAACAGCTACTTTGGCCTGGTGAGGCGGCTTGTGGATGCCTGCCCATGGCTGGAAGTCATCAAGCGGTCCGTCTACATCGAAGGTGCATGCCGGGCTTTCGCCCGTGCGAAGGTGCAATGGGCCAAGATGGACGCCATGAAGCTGGTGAAGGAGGGGCCGCCGCCGGGCAAGGAGCATCGCCACCCCGAGATGTACTATGAGGGTGTCCTGAAGGGTGCCCGTCTTGTAGCGGACGAGTGTACGAAAGATGTAATATTTTAATGAATTTGCTCGTGTGATCATGTGTGATGAAAACTTGTTCATATGCGCTATGCAACGCTTGTTTGAATTTAAAGTATTACCTTCTGTTCGGCTGTTTATCAAATCTGAGAGATGGCTAGTCGTCGGCTTCTGCCCCCATGCCATGAGTGCTGGGGTGTTCGGGATAAACCTGAGCACTCTTCCCATTTTTGGGTCCTTCGAGGGAGGTGCTCAGCACAACGAACAAGGCAATCGGACTATAATGCTTTATCACTCTCACTTAGCCATAGAATTCTATAATTTTAAATTTCGATGAAGCCCCTGGTATTCGGAAGGCCGAATTCGAGGCGCTATACACGCCTTAAGCCGGACAGAGCCGACTCCTCGCTCTAAGCCGCATAGTCTTTAGGGACTCGAAACCTCTCGAACAGCGACCAGTCTCTCGCCTTATCATGACAGTCAGTTTTAGCTTTCTCTACTGAGGTGCTTAGCCCAGCTAAACCGGGGCACAATCGCAGTAGTTCTCCCAGTGCTACCTTAGCCGATATAGCGGAACGTAAGGTACCAAAACATGGGAGCCGGGCAAACCCAACTATTGACCCAAGACATGATTCGGAGCTGATGCATATAATGCTATAAGTTAGGGGTGCTTCACTGCCGAAAGTGTTCGGACTTCTCACGCTGTATTATGGAGTATGCTTAATCCCCTAGCGTATTGGCCGTACCAGAGTGTACGGGTGCCGGATGTCATGAATGAACATATATATATATATAAAGGAAGAATGCAATAATAGCCTTAGTGCTATGCATTGTTTATTCAAAAAGGTGCGTTAAAGCAGAATGATACAAGTAGTGCGATAAGCAAAAAATAGGACTATTTGACATGTCCCCTCCAAGGGCAAGCTGAGGAATGGTATTAAAGCAAGAATTTCACTCGTTATCGTAATCCACCTGGGAGTTCCGTGGTGCGACATAGCTTTCTGCCTCCTTGGTTGCTGCATCATGTGTCCGGCAATCATGCTGCCGGACGGGGTTTGCAGAGATTAAAGTCCTGAAAGAGAAAAATAACAAAGCGGGAAGCCCCTAGTGCGGTTGAGTCGCATCTTGGGGCGTGCCGTAGTTGTGCCCCCCTCCCCACCTGTGCCCATGGTATTTTTAATGCGTAATTATGTATGCGGGGCACAGAGTTAGCCGTTTGGCTGGTACTGGGGTGAGGGCCGCATTGCTATGCGAGTTCGGAACGTGCCAGGCGGTCATGTTGCCGATTACTCTGGGCGCGCTTGAAGGTGTCCGGGTCTTGAATCGCCGAACTAGTGGATTGCCTTAAGAGGCTGCTTTGCGCTTCTGCTGCGAGGACCGCAGTGTGCTCCTCCGTGCGGAGAGAGCGCTCTATGTTTCCATTAACTGTGATGACCCCCCGGGGTCCTGGCATCTTGAGCTTGAGGTATGCATAATGCGGTACCGCATTGAATCTCGCAAATGCGGTTCGCCCGAGCAGTGCATGATAGCCACTGCGGAACGGGACTATATCGAAGATTAACTCTTCGCTTCGGAAGTTATCCGGGGATCCGAAGACCACTTCCAGTGCGACTGAGCCTGTGCAATGGGCCTCTACACCTGGTATGACGCCATTGAAGGTCGTTTTTGTGGGTTTGATCCTTGAGGGGTCTATGCCCATTTTGTGCACTGTGTCCTAATAAAGCAGGTTCAGGCTGCTGCCGCCATCCATAAGGACTCGAGTGAGGTGAAATCCATTAATGATTGGGTCTAGGACCAGTGCGGCGAATCCTCCATGACGGATACTAGTGGGGTGGTCCCTGCGATCGAAGGTGATCGGACAGGAGGACCATGGGTTGAACTTTGGGGCGACTGGCTCCAACGCATATATGTCCCTTAGCGCACGCTTCCGCTCCCTCTTGGAGATGTGGATTGCGTATATCATGTTCACCGTCCGCACTTGTGGGGGGAACCTCTTCTTCCTCCAGTGTTCGGCTGCCGGGGCTCCTCCTCGTCATCGCTATGTGACCCCTTATCTTTGTTTTCGGCATTTAACTTGCCGGCCTGCTTGAACACCCAACAATCCCTGTTGGTGTGGTTGGCTGGCTTGTCGGGGGTGCCATGTATTTGACACGAGCGGTCGAGTATACGGTCCAAACTGGACGGGCCAGGAGTGCTTCTTTTGAATGGCTTTTTCCGTTGACCGGGTTTAGAGCCTTTGAATCCGGCATTGACTGCCGTATCCTCGGTATTGTCACCGTTAATGCGGCACTTATGTTTGTTGCGACGTGACCTGCCATTGCCATCCTTGGTATCCGAAGTACCATGGTTCTTTGATATGTTATTGCTGCAAGCCAGCCAGCTGTCTTCTCCCGCACAAAAGCGGGTCATGAATGTCGTGAGGGCTGCCATAGATTTCGGCTTTTCCTGGCCAAGGTGCCGGGTGAGCCATTCGTCGCGGATGTTGTGCTTAAAAGCTGCTAGGGCCTCTGCATCCGGACAGTCGACGATTATGTGGGCGATTTTTCTTTGTTAGGAACCGTTTCCAGAATTGCCTGGCCGATTCCTCTGGCTGCTGAATTATGTGGCTCAAGTCATCGGCATCTGGTGGTCGCACATAAGTGCCCTAGAAGTTGTCGCGGAATGCGGCTTCCAGATCCTCCCAACAGCCAATGGACTCTGCTGGCAAGCTATTGAGCCAATGTCGAGCTGGTCCTTTGAGTTTGAGTGGGAGGTATTTGATGGCATGTGGATCATCACCACAGGCCATGTGGATATGCAGGAGGAAATCCTCGATCCATACCGCAGGATCTGTTGTGTCGTCGTATGATTCTATATTTACGGGTTTGAAACCCTCTGGGATTTGATGATCCATTACTTCGTCTGTGAAGCATAGGGGGTGTGCGGCACCTCTGTACTGGACTATATCGCGGCACAGCTCAAATGAGTCTTGCCCACTGTGTTCGGCCCGGCCGGACTTACTTTTATTGTATCTGGCGTGACGATTATCGTCTCGCATAGTGGCGTGCCCTCATGATCCGTAGATCGATCTTGCATGTTTTGCATTGTCCTCCAATACATCTCGTAGGTCTGGCGTATTTCCCCATGCCTTGACATTTTTATTTGAGTGGCGTCGAAGTGCGGGCTGAGCTTTTGGCTGAAATGCCTCTCTGCGCGGCCACGAGGTTGCCGGTCAGCTGCATCATATGCTTCCTCCTCCAGTCGGGGTAGCAACTTACGCTTTGGGTAACTCTTGGAGGGGCGTTCGAGTTTATATTCCTTGGCCGCAAGGATTTCAGTCCATCTGTCGGCTAGCAAATCTTGATCAGCTTGAAGCTGCTGTTGCTTTTGTTAGAGCTATTTGTCGTGGCTATAAGCCGGCGCTTGAAGCGCTCTTGTTCGACGGGATCCTCAGGCACGACGAATTCATCATCATCGAGGCTTGCCTCGTCTTCGGAGGGAGGCATGTACTTATCATCCTCCGCCTCTCCATCTGCGGCTCTCTCGGGAGGGCTGGTTTCTCCATCCTCCTGCTCTAAATCTTGTTGGAGGGGATTGTTGTTATCTTCGGCACTGTCCAGAGTGCTATTATCTCCTGTGCCGGTATCACCACTTTTGCCTCGGCGGGGCTTAGAGCGGCGCCGCTGACGTCGGCGCTTGGGTTGCTTCTTGGAGGGGTCATCCTCTGTTGTCTCATCGCCATTGCCTTCTTTGGGCGTGTCCACCATGTATATATCATATGATGAGGTGGCTATCCAGTGCCCTGTGGGCAGTGGTTCTTCTTCGCCTCCCGCATCGTCGTCCATACCGTCGATATCTTCGTAGTCGAAGTCGAGCATGTCGGTTAAATTGTCGAGAGTGGCTACTAAGTGGGTGGTGGGTGGGCGGCGAATTTCTTCATCATCCGCATCCCAATCCTGCCGGACATAGTTCCGCCAGGACTCTCCTGACAGGGAGAGAGACCTTAATGAGTTTAGTATATCGCCGAAGGGCGAGTGCTGAAAAATATCCGCGGAGGTAAACTCCATGATCAGCGCCCAATCGGATTCGATAGGCACGGGTGCAGGCGGTTCGGAGTCTGTGGCGAGGAGGAATCCAGTAGTTCGGCATCACGTCTCTCGTGAAGAGTAAGGTCGATACTCGGCTCGATCGCCGATGAGAGCGCGGCCTCCGTGGCGGGGTCTATCCACCCGCCCATGGATGTTGCATCTGGCTCCGAATTGAGGGTCGGAGCGGTTGCCGGCGCGATCTCCTGGACACTATCCGATAGCAGAGCTAAATCATACTCATCGTGACCATGTGGCGCACTAAGCGGGGGCTCGAATCCGCCAAAGATCAAGTCTCCGTGGATATCGGCCATGTAGTTTAAGCTTCCAAACCTGACCCGATGGCTAGGGGCGTAACTCTCGATCTGCTCCAGATGGCCAAGCGAGTTGGCCCGCAGTGCGAAGCCGCCAAATATGAAGATCTGACCGGGAAGAAAAGTCTCACCCTGGACTGCATCGCTATCGATGATCAAAGGAGCCATCAAGCCTAACGGCGACGACACAGAGGAACTCTCAATGAAAGCACCAATGTCGGTGTCAAAACCGGCGGATCTCGAGTAGGGGGTCCCGAACTATGCGTCTAAGGCGGATGGTAACAGGAGGCAGGGGACATGATGTTTTACCCAGGTTCGGGCCCTCTTGATGGAGGTAAAACCCTACGTCCTACTTGATTATTCTTGATAATATGGGTAGTACAAGAGTTGATCTACCACGAGATCGGAGAGACTAAACCCTAGAAGCTAGCCTATGGTATGATTGTACGTTGTCCTACGGACTAAAACCCTCCGGTTTATATAGACACTGAAGGGGGCTAGGGTTACACAAGGTCGGTTGCAAAGGAGGAGATATACATATCGTATTGCCTAGCTTGCCTTCCATGCCAAAGAGAGTCCCATCCGGACATGAGACAAAGTCTTCAATCTTGTATCTTCATAGTCCAACAGTCCAGCCAAAGGATATAATCCGGCTGTCCGGAGACCCCCTAATCCAGGACTCCCTCACCGAGGTTTGGAGTCCCTAGGTATTTAATGACTGATGGTGGTTCACATTTTATTCATTGTGCTTTCCGTAAAATGCTTGCTAAATATGAAGTCAATCATAGAATTGCATCTCCGTTTCACCCACAGTCTAGTGGTCAAGTAGAATTGAGTAATAGAGAACTCAAATTAATTTTGCAAAAGACTGTTAATAGGTCTAGAAAGAATTGGTCCAAGAAAGTTGATGATGCATTATGGGCGTATAGAACTGCATATAAAAACCCTATGGGTATGTCTCCGTATAAAATGGTATATGGAAAAGCATGTCACTTACCTCTCGAACTAGAACATAAGGCATATTGGGCTATTAAAGAGCTCAATTATGATTTTAAACTTGCCGACGAAAAGAGGTTATTTGATATTAGCTCACTTGATGAATGGAGAACCCAAGCTTATGAAAATGCCAAGTTGTTTAAAGAAAAGGTTAAAAGATGGCATGACAAAAGGATACAAAAGCGTGAGTTTAATGTAGGTGATTATGTATTGCTATACAACTCTCGTTTAAGATTTTTTGCAGGAAAACTTCTCTCTAAATGGGAAGGCCCCTATGTTAACGAAGAGGTCTATCGTTCTGGTGCCATAAAAATCAACAACTTCGAAGGCACAAATCCGGAGGTGGTAAACGGTCAAAGAATCAAACACTATATCTCAGGTAATCCCACAAATGTTGAAACCAATATCATTGAAACCGTAACCCCGGAGGAATACATAAGGGACACTTTCCAGAACATTTCAGACTCCGAAAAGGAATAGGTATGTGGTACGGTAAGTAAACCGACTCCAAGACAATTTTTAAGGCAATATTTCTCCGTTTTGGAATATTTAGAAAAATAGAAAATTTAGTAGTCCGGGAAGGACACGAGGGCCCCACGAGGGTGGAGGGCACGCCCTACCCCCCTAGGCGCGCCCCCCTACCTCATGAGCTCCTTGTGTGCCTTCCGGACTCCGTTTTCTTGCACGATACGTATTTTGGTCGGTAAAAATTCATTATATAATCTCCCGAGGGTTTGGACTCCCGTATCACGCAAAAATCTCCTATTTTTGTTTCAAGCTATTTTTCTGACAGATCTAGATTATCATGACGTCCCCAAGTGCTTCCAAGGACAAGTTCTTCGAGAAGGTCATCAACCCTTACCTCGCGGAGGTGCTGTGACACCCTCAAACCATTGAGATGCGTGATGGGTTGCTGCACATCCGCGATGCTAAGGGACCAATGGGAATCGGAAGCGTGGAGACGAGGCTCGAAGCAATGGAGCAACAAGTTTTCAACTGCCAGGGGATGGTGGAGCGTGTAATCAACACTAGCCACATGATGCTCACGGAGTTCACTAACAACTACAAGCCGGATGCCAAGAACACCGAGGAGGCCATCTTGAAGCTACATGAGAAGATCGAGCACCTCCAAGCCCAAATCCATGACCTGCAAAACCAAAACTATGAGTATGAATATAGATTCAAAAGAATGAGTTTGGCTGCAGATTCGAGGATTCCGGAGACTCGATCATCTTTCTATGATGGTGAACCTATGCCTTGGAAGATGGATGACAAGCCCGCATCATCAACAACACCTCCATCGTCTCCTCCAACAAAGAAGAATTGAGTATCTGGGTATGGGCACTCCACTTGGCAACTGCCAAGCTTGGGGGAGTGCCCCGGTATCGTATCACCATCACTTTTATCTTTACCGTTTTCCTTAGTTTGATCTTATTAGTAGTATCTTGATCTAGTAGAATAAAAGTTCTTAGTGTGATCTAGTTGTGAGTTTGGCTTTATTATCCTTCTATGTAATCGAGTCTGTGAGCTATATAATAAAGATTAGTGTTGAGTCAAGGGCTTGATTATTTTGCCATGATCCTAAGTGAATAAAAGAAAAGAGAGAAATAAAAATAAACAAAGAGATCATATGGATCTCATGGAGAGTAATGAGCTCACATAGAAAAAGTATGATGAATAAAAGTTGTTGAGAGTTGACGAGCATAGTTTGGTCATCGTTGCAATTAATAGGAAGTAATAAAGAAAGAGAGGTCTTCACATATAGATATACTATCTTGGACATCTTTTATGATTGTGAGCACTCATTAAAATATGACATGCTAAAGAGTTGACATTGGACAAGCAAGACAATCTAATGGGTTATGTTTTCTTACATCTGAGATAAATTATATTGTCTTGGATCCTCCAACATATTGAGCTTGCCTTTCCCCCTCATGCTAGCCAAATTCATTGCACCAAGTAGAGATACTACTTGTGCTTCCAAATACCCTTAAACCAGTTTTGCCATGAGAGTCCACCATACCTACCTATGGATTGAGTGAGATCCTTCAAGTAAGTTGTCATCGGTGCAAAGCAATAAAAATTGCTCTCTAAATATGTATGATTGATTGGTGTGGGAGAAATAAGCTTTATACGATCTTGTGATGTGAAAGTAATAAAAGCAATGGACTGCATAATAAAGGTTCATATCACAAGGGGCAATATAAAGTGACGTTCTTTCCAACCATAAAAGCGCATGACAACCTCTGCTTCCCTCTGCGAAGGGCCTATCTGTTATCATTATCTTCTACCTTATGCAAGAGTCATGGTGATCTTCACCCTTCCTTTTTACATTTTACCCTTTGGCAAGAACAATATGTTGGAAAGATCCCGGTATATATGGCTAATTGGATGTGGGTTTTCATGAACTATTACTGTTGAGGTAAAACGTTGGGAGGCAAGACTATAAGCCCCTATCTTTCTCTGTGTCCGATTAAAACTCCACACCCATAAGTATTGCGTGAGTGTCAGCAATTGTGAAAGATTATATGATAGTTGAGTATGTGGACTTGCTGAAAAGCTCTTATACATTGACTCTTTCCTATGTTATGATAAATTGCAATTGCTTCAATGACCGAGATTATAGTTTGTTAGTTTTCAATGAAGTTTACGATTCATGCTTGATATTGTGATTGAATTATTACTCTAGCATAAGATATCATATGACAAGAATTATATAAGTTGCTGCTCTAAGAATGATCATGATGCCCTCATGTCCGTATTTTATTTTTATCGACACCTTCATCTCTAAACATGTGGACATATTTTTCGATTTCGGCTTTTCGCTTGAGGACAAGCGAGGTCTAGGCTTGGGGGAGTTGATACGTCCATTTTGCACCATGCTTTTATATCGATATTTATTGCATTATGGGCTGTTATTTCACATTATGTCACAATACTTATGGCTATTCTCCCTTATTTTACAAGGTTTACATAAGGAGGGAGAATGCCGGCAGCTGGAATTCTGGCTGGAAAAGGAGCAAATATTAGAGACCTATTCTACAGAACTCCAAAAGTCCTGAAACTCCATGGAACACCTTATAATAAATAATGAAAAATCCTCGCCCAAGATGAAGACCAGGGGGGCCCACACCCTGCTCACGAGGGTGGGGGACGGCCCCCCTAGGGCGCGCCCCCCTACCTCGTGGGCCCCCTGGTGGCTCTTTGATGACCATCTTCTCCTATATGAAATCTTTCGTCGAGAAAAAAATTGGAAGCAACCTTTCGGGATGAAACTCCGCCGCCACGAGGCGGAACCTTGGCGGATCAAATCTAGAGCTCCGGCAGAGCTGTTCTGCCGGGGAAACTTCCCTCCCGGAGGGGGAAATCATCGCCATCGTCATCACCAATGCTCCTCTCATTGGGAGAGGGCAATCTCCATCAACATCTTCATCAGCACCATCTCATCTCAAAACCCTAGTTCATCTCTTTTATCCAATTCTTGTCTCCAAGTCTAGGATTGGTGCTAGTAGGTTGCTAGTAGTGTTAATTACTCCTTGTAGTTGATGCTAGTTGGTTTAATTGGTGGAAGATCATATGTTCAGATCCTTTTATGCATATTATTACCCCTCTTATTATGAACGTGTTTATGCTTTGTGAGTAGTTACGTTTGTTCCTGAGGACAAGGGAGAAGTCTTGCTATTAGTAGTCATGTGAATTTGGTATTTGTTCGATATTTTGATGAGATGTATGTTGTCTAGATTCTAGTGGTGTTATGTGAACATCGACTACATAACACTTCACCATTATTTGGGCCATGAGGAAAGCATTGGGAAGTAATAAGTAGATGATGGGTTGCTAGAGAGACAGAAGCTTAAACCCTAGTTTATGCGTTGCTTCGTAAGGGGCTGACTTGGATCCATATGTTTCATGATATGGTTAGGTTTACCTTAATACTTTTGTTGTAGTTGCGGATGCTTGCAATAGAGGTTAATCATAAGTGGGATGCTTGTTCAAGTAAGAATAGCACCCAAGCACCGGTCCACCCACATGTCAAATTATCAAAGTACCGAACGCGAATCATATGAGCGTGATGAAAACTAGCTTGACGATATTCCCATGTGTCCTCGGGAGCGCTTTTCCTTATATAAGAGTTTGTCCAGGCTTGTCCTTTGCTACAAAAAGGATTGGTCCACCTTGCTGCACTTTATTTACTTTTGTTACTTGTTGCTCGTTACAAATTATCTCATCACAAAACTATCTGTTACCACTTATTTCAGTACTTGCAGAGACTACCTTGCTGAAAACCGTTTATCATTTCCTTCTGCTCCTCGTTGGGTTCGACACTCTTACTTATCGAAAGGACTACGATAGATCCCATATACTTGTGGGTCATCATCTACCAGCGAGCTCAGGTGCGTGCACACGCGTCCGCGGTGCCGGCCACGCGTCCGCGGCAACGCCAGCGCGGCACACCCCTCCCCTGCCTATATAACGTCATCGCGGGCACGTTTCTCCTCACTACTCGACCTCAATCACTCCCAGAAGCCTCCCCGACCCCTTAGATCATCACTGGAGCCCCTCCCTGCTCGCCATGGCCGCCATTGCCGCCGTCGGGCTCTGCTCGAATCCGAGCAGCCCCAGGCTCCTCCCCTCCTTTTCCCACTACCAGTAGATCTACCAGATCATACCGAACCTCCCCATCTTCTCCGTCTCTCTCCGGATCCAGCGTGGCCGCGCGCCACTGAAGTTGTCCAACGTCGTGGTTCTCTGCATCCGTGGCGCGCCGCCGTTCCACTCCTCCCTGGCGTGCGAGTAGGCACTGGATGGGTGCAGCTCATCTCCCTAAACGCGCCAATGTGCTGCATGGCTCGGGGGATGGCCGGAGTCGGCCAGGCGAGCGCCGGCGCCGGCGACTTCCCTCTACTCCGCGGGCGAGCACGAGGAGAAGACGAAGACCACGGCCCCTTCCCTCCAGTTGGCGCCTGGACCCCGCGGCCCCACCTGCCAGTGGCTCTAGGCCCGGTCCCGCCTCTGCTGACTGGATTAAGTGCAGACGCAAACACCGTATTATCTCTCTGTTTCAGTCTGAAATATGCTTCCCCAAGGCAAAGGTGTATTTCTCTGTAGTATGCGTTATGTTTTTCCAGCTGAGGGCCTGTTTGTAATGATTTCTTTACATATAGGTCCCTGGCAGAAAAACATTCATATGTTTTTACCCATAGCCCCAAATCAGCCCCTCCGAGAGAGAACATTTTCCGACGATTCTTTCCGCGAGTTTCTCGCACTTTCTCCCGGTGATTTCTTCCACCCCAGGCAAGCCACACCCTCCATTTGCATGATTGCAATGCAGTGACATGGTTTGTCTGAACTTGTTTAAAATATTGCATTAGCTATGTATGATTTGTTCATGGCATTTCTCGGAGTATTGTTTCGATCTTGATATTGCCATGATATTGCTTGGAGTTCTAGGACTTATGTTTTGATGATTATGTGGATGACATGTGCCTTTGGATTCTTAGTGGCTATTATGATTATTTTCATGATGGTATCTGGTATTATTTTGGAGTATTACTTTGGATATCATGTTGCCTTTGGATTATTAGTGGCTAGTGTTATTTCCATCATGATGCTAGATGATATTATGTTTTGGAGTATGATGTTGGAGATGAGGCTTGCATGTGGATCATAGTTGGATAGTTAGTTCTTGATATTTGAGTAGTAGTCTTGTTGTTCTTGGATTCATCCTGATAGTAGTGTTACAATATACGCGGAGTATCTTGGTATGATGTTATGATGCTTGGATTATTTGTTGGGTATGCTATGACTTGGATTATAGGTTGATAGATGGTATCGAAGTATCAGTCATTACAGTTATATTTTTGGGGATAAATTCTATCATTAAGTTGGTCAGGTGCCACCGAACCGGGCTTTCTCCAGTGCAACCACATTTGCCTTTATGGGAAGGCCCTAATGTGATGCTATTGCCGTGTCTCTCGCCAGTGCCTCCAACGAGGGAAGGTTATGGGCGCACGCTACCCTGATCAGGTAGGCGGAGATAAGCCTTGTGTGCCTGTTGTTGTTGTTATGTGCACATGTCCCCATTTGGGACGGTTTATTGTTTTGGCCACGACGGTGGCCATTGGTGTCTTTGGTAGACACGGGGCCACTCAAGACTAGCCCAGTGGGGAGTGAGTCGGAGTGGCCGGGAGAGTGTCATCGCAGTAGATCGGTTTTGTCGAAACGCCATTGGTCCACCCGAATGGGAGTACGAGGCCATGAGTTCCGTGGTGTGGGTAAAGTGTGCTACCTCTGCAGAGTGTGTTTGTTTAAACTATCGATAGCCGCGTCCTCGGTCATGGGCACAAGTTCGTACTAGGTCACACTGTTCGATCAACACGCACATGACGGAATGACTTATAGGTGAATTATATGTTGATATTTTGAGCAGTATAGATTGGCAGGATGTTGAGGATGATGTTGGAGACCAAGTGTTGGTCATGGTAGTGATTGCCGGAAAGATCACCGTTTGAGACCAAGTGTTGTTCATGGTTGTGATCGCCGGAAAGATCACCGTTTGGTTTTGATCACGAGGTGATCGAGATGGTATATTACTTGGCCGATTAGCCAAGAGAGATATGGTTATGGAGATCTGAGATGGTGATTTATCAATATTGTATCAGTTTCATACCAGGTTTAGTAGTTGTTTCATCATGATAATTGTTAATTAATTAACCTGTTAATGCTATGTTACTGTCTTACCTTGATGTTTATGGTTGTTGTGAGCTTGCAAGTACATTCAATGTACTGACCTGGCGTGTCATGCCAGATTGCAGGTGATGTCATGATTGCTTGTCAAGGTTGCCGTGCGTGCGAGCTAGATCGTGTCCCAGCCAGAGTCCCTGCGGAGTGGAGTTCACCACCTTCGTCGTTGTTCCACTGCTAGAAGTATTCCGTTGCTACGAGTTGTTTCGCTGCTAGCATAGAGCAAGTGTAATATCGCAGGCGTAGTGTCGCCGCGCTGATGTGCTTCTTTGTAACATCAGACCCTTATATTATTATTATTGTAATAAGAGCTGATTTGTTCTATGTCAAGCAGTGTCGTATTGTAGAGACTTCTCCTCGATCTCTAGGCTGGAATACGGGGCGTTCCGGTTTCTCTGAGCCCGGGTGCCACAGTAGCAGCCACGTAAAACTTGCAACAACAAAGTAGAGGACGTCTAACTTGTTTTTGCAGGGGATGTTGTGATGTGATATGGTCAAGACGTGATTATATAAATTGTTGTATGAGATGACCATGTTTTGTAACAAAGTTATCGGCAACTGGTAGGAGCCATATAGTTGTCGCTTTATTGTATGAAATGCAATCGCCATGTAATCGCTTTACTTTATCACTAAGCGGTAGCGATGGTCGTAGAAGCAATAGTTGGCGAGACGACAACGATGCTACGATGGAGATCAAGGTGTCAAGCCGGTGACGATGGTGATCATGACGGTGCTTTGGAGATGGAGATCAAAGGCACAAGATGATGATGGCCATATCATATCACTCATATTGATTGCATGTGATGTTTATCTTTTATGCATCTTATTTTGCTTAGTACGGCGGTAGCATTATAAGATGACCTCTCACTAAATTTCAAGGTATAAGTGTTCGCCCTGAGTATGCACCGTTGCTACAGTTCGTCATGTCGAGACACCACGTGATGATCGGGTGTGATAAGCTCTACGTTCACATACAACGGGTGCAAGCCAGTTTTGCACAAGCAGGATACTCAGGTTAAACTTGACGAGCCTACCATATGCAGATATGGCCTCGAAACACTGAGACCAAAAGGTCGAGCGTGAATCATATAGTAGATATGATCAACATAGTGATGTTCACCATTGAAAACTCTCCATCTCACGTGATGATCGGACATGGTTTAGTTGATATGGATCACGTGATCACTTAGATGATTAGAGGGATATTTGTCTAAGTGGGAGTTCTTAAGTAATATGATTAATTGAACTTTAATTTATCATGAACTTAGTACCTGATAGTATTTTGCATGTCTATGTTGTTGTAGATAAATAGCCCGTGCTACTGTTCCTTTGAATTTTAATGCATTCCTAGAGAAAGCTACGTTGAAAGATGATGGTAGCAACTACACGGACTGGGTCCATAACTTGAGGATTATCCTCATTGCTGCATAGAAGAATTACGTCCTCGAAGCACCGCTAGGTGCAAAGCCCGCTGCAGCAGCAACACCAGATGTTATGAATGTCTGGCAGAGCAAAGCTGATGAACATTTTATGACTTAGAATCAGGACTTCAACGATGTTTTGAACGTCATGGAGCATATGAGATGTTCTGGGAGTTGAAGTTAATATTTCAAGCAAATGTCCGAATTGAGAGATATGAAGTCTCCAATAATTTCTATAGCTTCAAGATGGAGGAGAATAGTTCTGTCAGTGAACATATACTCAAAATATCTGGGTACCACAACCACTTGACTCATCTTGGAGTTAATCTTCCTGGTGATAGTGTCATTGACAGAGTTCTTTAATCACTGCCACCAAGCTACAAAAGCTTCATGATGAACTATAATATGCAAGGGATGGATAAGACAATTCCCAAGCTCTTCGCAATGCTAAAGGCTGCGAAGGTAGAAATCAAGAAGGATCATCAAGTGTTGATGGTCAACAAGACAACTAGTTTCAAGAAGAAGGGCAAAGGGAAGAAGGGGAACTTGAAGAAGAACGGCAAGCAAGTTGCTGCTCAAGTGAAGAAGCCCAAGTCTGGACCTAAGCCTGAGACTGAGTGCTTCTACTGCAAAGGGACTGGTCATTGGAAGCGGAACTGTCCCAAGTATTTGGCGGATCAGAAGGATGGCAAAGTGAAAGGTATATTTGATATATATTTTATTGATGTGTACCTTACTAATGCTCGCAGTAGCGCATGGGTATTTGATACTGGTTCTATTTCTCATATTTGCAACTCGAAACAGGGGCTACGGATTAAGCAAAGATTGACTAAGGATGAGGTGACGATGCGCGTGGGAAATGGTTCCAAAGTCGATGTGATCGTGGTCGGCACACTACCTCTACATCTACCTTCCGGATTAGTATTAGACCTGAATAATTGTTATTTAGTGCCAGCGTTAAGCATGAACATTATATCTGGATCTTGTTTGATGCAAGACGGTTATTCATTTAAATCAAAGAATAATGGTTGTTCTATTTATATGAGTAATATCTTTTATGGTCATGCACCCTTGATGAGTGGTCTATTTTTATTAAATCTCGATAGTAGTGATACACATATTCATAGTATTGAAGCCAAAAGATATAAGTTTAATAACGATAGTGCAACTTATTTGTGGCACTGCCGTTTAGGTCATATTGGTATAAAGCGCATGAAGGAACTCCATGTTGATGGGCTTTTGGAATCACTTGATTATGAATCACTTGATGCTTGCGAACCATGCCTCATGGGCAAGATGACTAAGACTCCGTTCTCCAGAACAATGGAGCGAGAACAGACTTATTGGAAATAATACATACTGATGTTTGCGGTCCGATGAGTATTGATGCTCGCGGCGGCTATTATTATTTTCTGACCTTCATGGATGATTTGAGCAGATATGGGTATATCTACTTGATGAAACATAAGTCTGAAACATTTGAAAAGTTCAAAGAATTTCAGAGTGAAGTGGAAAATCATCGTAACAAGAAAATTAAGTTTCTACGATCTGATCGTGGAGGTGAATATTTAAGTTATGAGTTTGGTCTTCATTTGAAACAATGCGGAATAGTTTCGCAACTCACGCCACCTGGAACACCATAGCGTAATGGTGTGTCCGAACGTCGTAACCGCACTTTATTAGATATGGTGTGATCTATGATGTCTCTTACTGATTTACGGCTATCGTTTTGGGGTTATGCTTTAGAGACGGCTGCATTCACGTTAAATAGGGCACCATCGAAATACATTGAGACGACACCATATGAACTGTGGTTTAGGAAGAAACCCAAGTTGTCATTTCTTAAAGTTTGGGTTGTGATGCTTATGTGAAAAAGCTTCAACCTGATAAGGTCGAACCCAAATCGGAGAAATGAGTCTTCATAGGATACCCAAAGGAAACTGTTGGGTACACCTTCTATCACAGATCCGAAGGTAAGATATTCGTTGCTAAGAATGGATCCTTTCTAGAGAAGGAGTTTCTCTCGAAAGAAGTGAGTGGGAGGAAAGTAGAACTTCATGAGGTAACTGTACCTTCTCCCTTATTGGAAAGTAGTTCATCACAGAAATCAGTTGCAGTGATTCCTACACCAATTAGTGAGGAAGTTAATGATGTTGATCATGAAACTTCTGATCAAGTTACTACTAAACCTCGTAGGTCAACTAGAGCAAGATCTGCACCAGAGTGGTACGGTAATCCTGTTCTGGAGGTCATGTTACTTGACCATGACGAACCTACGAACTATGAGGAAGCGATGATGAGCCCAGATTCCGCAAAATGGCTTGAGGCCATGAAATCTGAGATGGGATCCATGTATGAGAACAAAGTGTGGACTTTGGTTGACTTGCCCAATGATCGACAAGCCATAGAGAATAAATGGATCTTCAAGAAGAAGACTGACGCTGATGATAATTTTACTGTCTAAAAGCTCGACTTGTTGCGAAAGGTTTTCAACAAGTTCAAGGAGTTGACTATGATGAGACCTTCTCACGTAGCGATGCTTAAGTCCATCAGAATCATGTTAGCAATTGCCGCATTTTATGATTATGAAATTTGGCAAATGGATGTCAAAATTGCATTCCTTAATGGATATCTTAAAGAAGAGTTGTATATGATGCAACCGGAAGGTTTTGTCAATCCGAAAGGTGCTAACAAAGTGTGCAAGCTCCAGCGATCCATTTATGGACTGGTGTAAGCATCTCGGAGTTGGAATATACGCTTTGATAGTGTGATCAAAGCATATGGTTTTATACATACTTCTGGAGAAGCCTGTATTTACAAGAAAGTGAGTGGGAGCTCTATAGCATTTATGATATTATATGTGGATGACATATTGTTGATCAGAAATGATACTGAATTTCTGAATAGCATAAAAGGATACTTGAATACGAATTTTTCAATGAAAGACCTCGGTGAAGCTGCTTATATATTGGGCATCAAGATCTATAGAGATAGATCAAGACGCTTAATTGGACTTTCACAAAGCACATACCTTAATAAAGTTTTGAAGAAGTTTAAAATGGATCAAGCAAAGAAAGGGTTCTTGCATGTGTTACCAAGGTGTGAAGTTGAGTCAGACTCAATGCCCGACCACTGCAGAAGATAGAGAGAAAATGAAAGTCATTCCCTATGCCTCAGCCATAGGTTCTATCATGTATGCAATGCTGTGTACCAGACCTGATGTGTGCTTTGCTATTAGTTTAGCAGGGAGGTGCCAAAGTAATCTAGGAGTGGATCACTAGACAGCGGTCAAGAACATCCTGAAATACCTGAAAAGGACAGTTTCTCATTTATGGAGGTGACAAAGAGCTCGTCGTAAACGGTTACGTCGATGCAAGCTTTGACACTGATCCGGATGACTCTAAGTCGCAAGCTGGATACATATTTTTATTGAATGGTGGAGCTGTCAGTTGGTGCAGTTCTAAGTAGAGCGTCGTGGCGGGATCTACATGTGAAGCGGAATACATAGCTGCTTCGGAAGCAGCAAATGAAGGAGTCTGGATGAAGGAGTTCATATCTGATCTAGGTGTAATACCTAGTGCATCGGGTCCAATGAAAATCTTTTGTGACAATACTAGTGCAATTGCCTTGGCAAAGGAATCCAAATTTCACAAGAGAACCAAGCACATCAAGAGACGCTTCAGTTCCATCCGCGGTCAAGTCAAGGAGAGAGACATAGAGATTTGCAAGATACATATGGATCTGAATGTTGCAGACCCGTTGACTAAGCCTCTCTCATGAGCAAAACATGATCAGCACCAAGACTCCATGGGTGTTAGAATCATTATTGTGTAATATAGATTATTGACTCTAGTGCAAGTGGGAGACTGAAGGAAATATGCCCTAGAGGCAATAATAAAGTTGTTATTTATATTTCCTTATATCATGATAAATGTTTATTATTCATGCTAGAATTGTATTAACTGGAAACTTAGTACATGTGTGAATACATAGACAAACAGAGTGTCCCTAGTATGCCCCTACTTGACTAGCTCGTTAATCAAAGATGGTTATGTTTCCTAGCCACGGACATCTGTTGTCATTTGATGAACGGAATCACATCATTAGAGAATGATGTGATGGACAAGACCCATCCGTTAGCTTAGCACTATGATCATTTAGTTTATTGCTATTGCTTTCTTCATGACTTATACATGTTCCTATGAATATGAGATTATGCAACTCTCGAATACCGGAGGAACACTTAGTGTGCTATCAAACGTCACAACGTAACTGGGTGATTATAAAGATGCTCTACAGGTGTCTCCGATGGTGTTTGTTGAGTTGGCATAGATCGAGATTAGGATTTGTCAGTCCGTGTTTCAGAGAGGTATCTCTGGGCCCTCTCGGTAATGCACATCACTATGAGCCTTGAAAGCAATGTGTCTAGTGATTTAGCCACGGGATGATACATTACGGAATGAGTAAAGAGACTTGCCGATAACGATATTGAACTAGGTATGATGATACCGACGATCGAATCTCGGGCAAGTAACATACCGATGACAAAGGGAATAATGTATGTTGTTATGCAGTTTGACCGATAAAGATCTTCGTACAATATGTAGGAGCCAATATGAGCATCCAGGTTCCGCTATTGGTTCTTGATCGGAGATATGTCTCGGTCATGTCTACATAGTTCTCGAACCCGTAGGGTCCGCACGCTTAACGTTCGATGACGATTTGTATTATGAGTTATGTGATTTGATGTATTGAAGATTGTTTGGAGTCCCAGATGAGATCACGGACATGACGAGGAGTCTCGAAATGGTCGAGACATAAAGATTGATATATTGGAAGGTTACATTCAGACACCGGAAGTGTTCTGGGTGGTTTCAGATAAAACCAGAGTGCCGGAGGGGTTACTGGAACCCCCCGGGGGGAGTAATGGGCCTTAGTGGGCCTTAAGGGAGAGAGAGGGCAACAGTCAGGAGGTGGCGCCCCCCAAGGGGAGTCCGAATAGGACTAGGGGAGGGGGCGCGACCCCTCTTTCCCTCTCCCTCTATCGGTGTCAAAACCGGCGGATCTCGGGGAGGGGGTCCCGAACTGTGCGTCTAAGGTTGATGGTAACATGAGACAGGGGACACGATGTTTACCCAGGTTCGGTCCCTCTCTATGGAGGTAATACCCTACTTTCTGCTTGATTGATCTTGATGAATATGAGTATTACAAGAGTTGATCTACCATGAGATCGTAATGGCTAAACCCTAGAAGTCTAGCCTGTATGACTATGGTATTGAGTATATCCTTTCGGGACTACACCCTCCGGTTTATATAGACACCGGGGGCATCTAGGGTTACATAGAGTCGGTTACATAAGATGGAATCTTCATAGTTGTTTGCCAAGCATGCCTTCCATGCCAAGGAAATTCTTATCTGGACACAGGTACAGTCTTCGGTCTTGATATCTTCACAGCCCATCAGTCCGGCCCATAGATAATAGGCCGGACGCCCGAGGACCCCTTAGTCCAGGACTCCCTCAATAGCCCCTGAACCTGGCTTCAATGACAAGGTATCCGACGCGTAGTGTTGTCTTCGGCATTACAAGGCGGCTTCCGAACTCCCGAATAGTCTCCGGACGAATTGATCATGTCCGGACCTGTAACACACACCGCACACAACTGCAGAGAGAATATAATAACACACGAGTCCAATCTGCTGACAACTTTAGTAATGTGACGTCACGCCTGTCCGGTCATAATTTCGAACCATTTTTGCCCCACATTTCGAGATGCGGTTGTCATTGGCACATCTTGTCAAAGCAGATAGCGTGCCCCCTTATTACGGGATTCTCATCAACACGGGCGTGGTTAACCCAACCGCGCCGTTTACACAGCCCTTGGGAGCAGGCGAATTTTAAGGCGAATGTGAGGCGTTCGATATTCACCGCCCTTATAAGGAGATAAGATTCCCCTTTCTTCTCCCACGCTTTCTTCCTGCCTCTCCGTTCTTGATCTCCAACGCCCAAGTTCTCATTTCCCTATCTCGAGAAAGCACTCAACAATGTCCGGATCTAGAGGCCAGGGCAAATGGATGGCCTCCTCTGTTAAGGAGGAGGACATCGCCGAGCTTCGGGCGGTCGGGTACCTGGCGAAGGAAATCGCCCACCGTCTTCCAGCCCGGGGACAAATCATCCCCACACCGAAGCCCAACGAGAGGGTAGTGTTCATCCCTCACTTCCTCCGCGGGCTAGGGTTTCCACTCCACCCCTTCGTCCGCGGGATAATGTTCTACTACGGGATAGACTTCCACGATCTATCCCTGGACTGCTTCCTCAATATCTCGGCGTTCATCGTCATGTGCGAGGCCTTCCTCCGCATCCACCCCCACTTCGGGTTGTGGCTCAAAACCTTCAACGTGAAGCCCAAGGTGGTGGACGGACAGCACGTAGAGTGCGAGGCGCCATGGTGAGCAAGCTCACCAATGTCTCTTGGCCAAAAGGCACATTCGTGGAATCTGTCAAGGAATGGCAGAAGCTACGGTTCTACATCACCGAACCCCGCGATGCCACCTAGGCCGCGGCTGCCGAATTCAACTCCGGCGCCCCCGTGTAGCTCACCTCCTGGGTCAAGAAGAGCCCAAACTGGTGTTCGTTAGACGAGCTGATTGCGCTACAAACGCGTATCCAAAGTATGATCGATAGGGACATCAAGCTTATCAACATAATCCCAGTGATGTTGGTGCGCCGAATCCTTCCCTGCTAGAGCCGAAGTCGTCCTCTATGGGATTTCAACCCAAAGAAACACCATGCCCTGGTGAGGCTTTTTGAAACGACTCATGAAGATGCCTGGAAGTTGCTTTTCAAGGGCAACGAGATACCACCAGCCACTGACTCGGACCGGGGTCACGACATAAATCACCTCCTCAATGAGGTATGTTGTTTTCAACACAACTTGTTTCAAGGATGATATCTAAGCTTTCATTAGCATTGCCTTTTCAGTACTGGTTGAAGAAGGCGAAGCAGATCTGGTGTTCGGCTCCCTTGCCCGAGGAGCCACTCATCCCGCGCTTAGCAAAGATGCTGGAGCCGGGGCCTTATAAGGCACCAGAGAAGAAGGCCACAGGAAAGGCCAAGGGGGTCCGGAGCGGCCCCCGCTGAAAGGGTACCTCGGATGCGATGTCCGAAGACAAGGCCCATTCCCCCGCCGCTGAAGACGACATGGATGAGGAGGAGGAGGAGAGTGACTCTCCCCCCAATAGGGGGAGGAAGAGGAGGGCGGCCTTCGCAACTCTGGAGGCGGAGGCGCCCAAAAGGGGGAAGGGCTCCCTCACGGATAACTCCGCATGGGACGTCGAGGACAGTCCGGAGACACGCCCCCGCGCTAAGCCTCGGGCCGCATCATAAGTACTAACACCTTATCCGCCCATGAAGTTTCCCCTCCTCATTGTATTGAGACAATTGGTTCTGTTAATGTAGTCCGGCCCACAACAGCCCTCCGCGATCCTCATCAGGAGGCTCGCTGGATTCCAAGGCGATGGCCAGCGACTCCCCGCCAGCCGCACACTCCCCTAAGACCAGGAATGAAGCGGAGGTGTTGTCCCGAAGGACTATTCCCGACAGGGGAGAGGCTCAGGAGGCGCCCGAAGGCGAAACCCCCGTCGCCGGACACCAAGGGGAATCAATCCCCCCGGAGACTGGCGGGGAGGGCCATATACAATTCGGCCCTCAACCGGACTCAATTCCGGAGACCGAGGCGGCTCCAGAATCTAGCACGCACCCTCCTTCGAAAGAAGGGGGGATGCCTGTTCCGCCGGTGCCCCCTGTCCAACCAGGGGCACCGGATAATCTGCTGGAAGTGCTGCGAGGCGCTACCATTATGGATGAGCACCATGTCCTTATGGGCACGGTGATTGAAAGGGTTCAGTCCGCCAAGAGCGGACTAACCAAGGCATGCGGCAACCTGCTGACAGGTTTTGAGGTAAGTGACACCAAAAGGAGAGAATCCCAATGTAGACAACAGCCCCTGAGACACTGTCCGGTGTTCGGAAAGAAAAAACCGGACAGAGGATTCAATCTCCTATCATAGGAAACTAACTAAATTTTTCTTAAATACAGGCGTCGTTGCTGGCTGCAGCCTCGCATACTGCCGGAGTCTCCGGACTGAAGCAGAAACTGGCGGAGGCCGGGGGAAGCTGAGCCAAGTGAAGAGGCAGCTTCAGGAGAAACAAGGTAAGCAATAACCTGTTATATTTTCGAAAAGAAGAAAATGATATGCAGTGACCAAAATGCCATGATTTGTACAAAAGCGACGACCAGGTCGAGGCCCTGAGAAAGGCCCTGGCCGAAGCCGAGGGGAAGGCTGTCCAACAGCAAGCCACCCGTAAGAAGCTCAAGGCTCGGGTCGGCGAGGTCCAGCAGGAGCTCCAGGACATGGTGAAGAAGTGTGAAGATTTGGAGCGCGAGGCATCGGCTCGAGAGGCTGAACATACCAAGGCTCGTCAGAGCGCAAAGGCCGCACGGAATGAGGCCCGGGACGCTCTCCAGGAGATCCAGGAGGCAAAGAAGATCGCAGCGGGTAAGGCGTTTAACATACAAAGCAAGTATGCGGAGAGGAAGTACCTTTTACTAAACCGGATTCGGAGTTGCCCAGGGGCTTTTGTGGATCTGCCGCGCAGTGTATCCAATGTTGCGGAGTTCTTCCAAGCCAGGGAAGGGGATTTTCTGGAGAAGCTGTTCTGGTCGCAGTATGCTATGCCGGAACATCCAGTGGCCTTTGCCGATCAACTGAAATAGTTGGTCGAGCTGCGCCGGATGGCCGAACTGGCCATGAAGGATTTAATAATCCGACTATGGCCAGCCAAAGCTATACCTAGCAGTTATTTTGGCCTCATGAAGTGGGTGGTGGAGGCTTGTCCGCGGCTAGACATCGTCAAGCGATCAGTCTGCATCGAGGGTGCCCGCATGGCCTTCGCTCGTTGCAAGATTTGGTGGGCGAAGATGGACGCCGTCGAGGTGGCCCGGGGGCCGCCGGAGGGCAAGGAGCACCGCACACCCGAGCGATATTTTGCGGATATCCTAGAGGGATCTCGACTTGTAGAAACACAGTGCAGGAAGGACGTTATTCTCGAATGAATACATTCATATTTTGCCTTGTATGATGCAAACAAATCCGCTTTGAAATATAATCTTTATTATGTTTTGATTGTATCCTCCTGTGCGGCCGTGTTGTATGAAATATGAGGGTTGGCCAGTCGTCGGCTTCTGCCCTCACGTAGGTAGTACGGAGGTGTTCGGGATGGTATCTAAACAATCTTGATCCAATTATATGGTCCTTGAAGGAGTTGTTTAGCGCAACGAACCAGGCAACCAGACTATACGGCTTGAACGCCCTCACTTAGCCGTAGGAGTTTTATAATAAAACATAGGCGCAGCCCCTGGTATACGAACCAGAGTGCTGTCAGTGTCTGATCGGGAAGTACCGATCCTTCGCGTAATGCGGAAAAATCTCCAACGATTTGAGACCTCCGAACAGCTGACCGACTCTCGTCACATCATGACAGTCAGTTTTCGGCTTTCTCTACTGAGGTGCTCATCCGGTTTAGACCAGGGCACAATCACAGTAGTTCTCCCTTTACTACCCTAGCCGATGTACCGGAACGTAGGGTAGCAAGCACATGAGCCGGGCAACCCAACTATTAACCAAAGACATGATTCAGAGCCAATGCATATAATGCTAAATTTGGGATGCCGAACTATACTTATAAGAAGTGTTCGGACTTTTGTTGCCGTAATGTGGGGTGCTATAAAGCCCCTGGCAAACATCAAGACATACCAAAGTGTACGGGTGCTACCTGATGGGGTTATCCACAGGGAAACTGAAAAAAAGGAAAAGAGAGAAAGAAAACAGAAAAGATGTAAAGGTAAAAAACTGGGGTCCTACAGCCTCTGCTACAAACTGTTTTCATTGTAATGTAATTAGTACGTCAAGGCGCATTGATACAAGTAGTGCAATAAGCAACAGGCTATTTAACATGCCGAAACCAGGGGAGAGATGCATGTGGATCCTGGAAAACAGGTAGAGTTATCGTTAATGGAATCACCTAAAAAGTCCCCGTATGTCTGCGCACCTCGCCATCTTGGTGTATTTATCCTTCAAGAGGACTGATAACCAGACCCCCCCCCCGATGGGGCCTGTAGGATTAAAACCTGAAAGAAAACAAGCAGGGTGAAAGTATGTGTGTATCCGATGTCGGTTGAGCCGTGCCGTGGATCACAAGCTAGCTATGCCTCCGTCAATGCCCATGGAATTTTGAGTGCGTAGTTATGTACGTGCGACACGTATTCCACCGCTTGATCGGGACTGAGACGGAGGCCGGATTTCTAGTCGAGCTCTTGACGAGCCGAGCTCTCCTGCTGCAGAGTAGTTCGGACTCTCTGAAGGGTGTCCGAGGGCTCGGCAGCCGAATGAAGGTTCTGCTTGAGAAGGCCACTTTGTACTTCTGCAGCCAGGGCAGTAATAACCCACAAGTATAGGGGATCGCAACAGCTTTCGAGGGTAGAGTATTCAACCCAAATTTATTGATTCGACACAAGGGGAGCCAAAGAATATTCTCAAGTATTAGCAGCTGAGTTGTCAATTCAACCACACCTGGAAACTTAGTATCTGCAGCAAAGTGTTTAGTAGCAAAGTAATATGATAGTGGTGGTAGCAGCAACAAAAGTAAAGACAGCAAAAGTAATGTTTTTGGTATTTTGTAGTGATTGTAACAGTAGCAGTGGGAAAGTAAATAAGCGTAAACCAGTATATGGAAAACTCGTAGGCACCAGATCAGTGATGGATAATTATGCCGGATGCGGTTCATCATGTAACAGTCATAACATAGGGTGACACAGAACTAGCTCCAGTTCATCAATGTGATGTAGGCATGTATTCCGTATATAGTCATACGTGCTTATGGAAAAGAACTTGCATGACATCTTTTGTCCTACCCTGTAACGCCCTCGATGCGGCTATATCTCCCATGTGTCAAAGCACGACTTAGAGGCATAACCGCATTGAAAGCAATGTCGCAAGTGAGGTAATCTTCACACAACCCATGTAATACATAAGGGAAAGAGATACATAGTTGGCTTACAATCACCACTTCACACAATACATGAATAAAGCATTACATCATCCAAATACAATCAAGGCCCGACTACGGAGCCAAAATAAAAGAAGACTACCCCAAAAGCTACACAGATCCCCGATCGACCCCGACTGTGCTCCACTACTGATCAACTAGAACGAAACAACACAAAGGACAAGATCTTCATCGAGCTCCTCCTTGATCTTGATTGAGTCTCCTGCACGGTAACCTCGGTACCTGCAAACTGGTTTTGGAAGTATCTGTGAGTCACGGGGACTCAGCAATCTCACACCCTCGCGATCAAGACTATTTAAGCTTATAGGTAGGGTAAAAGGTATGAGGTGGAGCTGCAGCAAGCGACTAGCATATTTGGTGGCTAACATATACGCAAAAGAGAGCGAGAAGAGAAGGCAAAGCACGTTCGAGAAATCTATGATCAAAAAGTGATCCTAGAACAACCTACGTCAAACATAACTCCAACACCGTTTTCACTTCCCAGACTCCGCCGAGAAGAGACCATCACGGCTACACATGCGGTTGATGTATTTTAATTAAGGTCAACTTCAGGTTTTCTACAACCAGACATTAACAAATTCACATCTGCCCATAACCGCGGGCACGGCTTTCGAAAGTTCAAATCCCTGCAGGGGTGTCCCAACTTAGCCCATCACAAGCTCTCACGGTCAACGAAGGATATTCCTTCTAGCGGGAAGACCCGATCAGGCTCGGAATCCCGGTTACAAGACATTTCGACAATGGTAAAACAAGACCAGCAACACCGCCCGAATGTGCCGACAAATCCCGATAGGAGCTGCACATATCTCTTTCTCAGAGCACACCGGATTGTCCAAGGTTCCGGTAGGCCAGCCCAGAGTTGCCCCTGGTGACCACCGGCAGCTGACAGGTTGGACCAACACTCAGAGGAGCAGTGGCCCTGGGGTTTAAATAAAGATGACCCTTGAGTCTGTAGAACCCAAGGGAAAGAAAAAGGCTAGGTGGCGAATGGTAAAACCAATGTTGGGCCTTGCTAGAGGAGTTTTATTCAAGGCGAACTGTCAAGGGGTTCCCATTATAACCCAACCGCGTAAGGAACGCAAAATCCAGGAACATAACACCGATATGACGGAAACTAGGGCGGCAAGAGTGGAACAAAACACCAGGCATAAGGCCGAGCCTTCCACCCTTTACCAAGTATATAGATGCATTAAATAAATAAGAGGTATTGTGATATCCCAACAAAATATCCATGTTCCAAACATGAAACAAGCTCCAATCTTCACCTGCAACTAACAACGCTATAAGAGGGGCTGAGCAAAGCGGTAACATAGCCAAACAACGGTTTGCTAGGATAAGGTGGGTTAGAGGCTTGGTTCAACAATATAGGAGGCATGATAAGCAAGTGGTAGGTATCGCGGCATAGGCATAGCAAAAGAGCGAGCAACTAGCAAGCAAAGATAGAAGTGATTTCGAGGGTATGGTCATCTTTCCTGAGATCCCGCAAGGAAGAAGAACGAGTCCATGAAGAAGACAAACAGACGTAGTCGAACGGGTCCTAACAAACGCGACGTTATCGGAACCAACCCGAAGAAGCAACACCGGAAAGAAGCACACAACATAGTAAACAACCACCACATAAACATGGCATGATGCACAACCAAGTATGATGCATGTCCGGGTTAAATATGCATGGCATGGCAAGATGCACAAACAATCCTACAAATTAAGTGGAGCTCAATATGCAACGGAGTTGCATATTGAAGAAAACACCACATGACTTATTTAGTTCTCTCTCGTTTATGTACCCAACAAGGTTAAATGTTGTTAGCATGGCAAGAGGTGAAGCATGATGAAACTATCTAATCTAGGCAAGTTTAAATGAGGTTGGAACAACAAAACAGCAAGTCCGGAAACTCCTCATATGCATATATTAGGTTTGGTACTGATCTTCCCTAAACACAATTTTATAGTTGTTAAACATGCTAGATGAGTGCACCATGTTAAACTAGGCAAAATTCTACCCCATTTACATATAAAGTTTGTTAAAATCCGAGCTACGGTTATTTAGTTATGAAATAAATCATGTTAGCATGGCATAGGAGCAAATATAACCAAACAGCATTTTAAACATTTCAAACATGCATGAAAGTTGAATATTATGAATCTAGATGCAAATCTAAGCATTTTTCATATTTGGAGTTTATACATATGATGCATAGATCATGAGTTATAAAATGCATGAAGACTAGGGACTAAACTGTAAACTGGCAGTCTCCTGGATAAATGGAAAAATCGCTAAGCGGAAAAAATACAAGACCCGGGCCAAATCTTAGGCGGCCCAACAGTGCAGGGGAGCTCGGGCTGCTCACATCGGGCCCAGAGGAGAAGATGGGCCGGCTGGGCTGGCAGATCTGGCTGGAGAGGCCTGGGCCTCAGCGCTGGAGGGGAGGCAGGCCGACGCAACGGCTCGGGTCAACGCGGGCGCAGCGAAGGCGCTGACTGCGGGTGCGCCGCGCGTTTCTGAAGAAAACGAACAGGGGACAGGCGCGGCGGCAGCTGGGCTTGCGGCGGCGCAAGATCCGGCCAGTGCTTGCCGTATCCGGCGTGGAGGAGGACGGGAATGGAATCCCGGTGGACCGAGGCAGGTCGGGGATGGCAACAGAGGAGCTCCGGGGCCACGATGACCTCTTGTGATTGCTGACAGAGGCGAGGCGTGGAGCGAGGCAGAGATGGGGCTTCAGGTTCGTGCGGCCATGGTGGGGAGGCGACGACGCGGACCCTGCGGGGACAGGTCAGAGATGGCAGTGGGGTGATGAACGGGCGTAGTGCGGCGGAACTGCATCAGTGGATGCGGCAGCTCGACTCAAGTAGGGCGCCATGGCTCCAGGAACACGTCAGGGCGGCAGAGGCGCAGGAGTGGTCAACGCACGTGGACGTGCAAGCGGGGAAGGCGAGGGGCAATGCAGACAACACTCGCAGAGGAAAAGCTCGAGCGCGAGCTCGCAGTCAACGGGAAGATGGCGCAAAGGAGGGCTCCGGCGGCGCGGGGACTTGGCGAAGGCAGCAGCGAGGAGAAGACTCCGGCGAGGTTGGTGCTTCTCCTATTCGTACCTGGTACAGAGACGGAGAGGGAGTTGAGAGAGAGGAGGAGAAGGAAACGGGAAGGAGGAAGGGGAGCAGAGGGGCGGCCTAGTCCGGTTACCTGCCGGACGGCGACGACGAGCTGCAGCAAGACCTGGTGCTCCGGTCGGCGTGGCCAAGGAAGGCAGAGACGGCAGGGAGGGGAGGTGCTGCGGGACGACGACGGGGCCGAGCAGAGGAGCTCGACGAGGCTGGATCGATGGTTGTATCGGGGAAGGTGGTTGGCTGCGGGGCTTGCACGATTGATGGGTTGGATCGATGGAATTGGCTGGTTGTGGTTGGCCCGATCTGGAAAACGAGGAGGAAAGTGACGGCTTCGGTTGGTGGTTTGGATCGAGAGGGGATCCAAGGAGGAGGAGATAGTGGGCTGGCGGTGGTGGAGGATGGGACAAGATCCCTAATTTCTAGGGTTGCCCACTATTTATATTGCAAAGGGATTAGGGTAAAGGCTAACTCGTCCCTCCGATCGCAATCGGATGAACGCTAATAAAATAGCTAGGGAGTCCAAAAAAGAAAACGGTGACGTTTTGTAGATGTTTGGGGATGATCCGGACCCAACGGTGACGACTGCCCGGGTCGGGTTCGGGACAACTTTCGGGCGCGCGCGCGAGGAGGGTCGCGGGCTGACGAGAGAGGTTAGGTAGGGCCTGGCGGTAGGTTGTGGACTGTGCAGAAGGCCTCAGGGTGAGAAAAGAGAAGAGAGAAGGCCCGGCGACTGTTTCCGGAGACCGAAAACGTCTGACGTTAGACCGGCTATACTGCCGCTATAGTTAATCGTTGGGGCGTCAAACGAACTCCAAATGCGATGAAACTTGACAGGCGGTCTATCTACACTATAACAAGACCGCACGCCAACTCTCATCCCATTCCAAGAACATTTTCTGACCACTTATAAAATACTATCTCGGACATGCCGCGGGCGCGTGCGAGTGTGTCTGGACTCAGAACGGACAACGGAGAGAACTCGGAGAACCCGGACGAATGCAAGTTTTAAAAAAACATGATGATGCAATGCACATGATGACATGATAAGATGCAGCATGCAAGCAAATGACATGGCAACAACAGCGAATAACAGGAAGACACCTGGCACATCGGTCTCGGGGCGTCACATACCCTCCTGTGGCAGCGGGGTCCTATTGGAAACTAAGGGATATTAAGGCCTCCTTTTATAGAGAACCGGAACAAAGCATTAGCACATAGTGAATACATGAACTCCTCAAACTATGGTCATCACCGGGAGTGGTCCCGATTATTGTCACTTCGGGGTTGTCGGATCATAACACATAGTAGGTGACTATAGACTTGCAAGATAGGATCAAGAAATCACATATATTCATGAAAACATAATAGGTTCAGATCTGAAATCATGGCACTCGGGCCCTAGTGACAAGCATTAAGCATAGCAAAGTCACAGCAACATCAATCTCAGAACATAATGGATACTAGGGATCAAACCCTAACAAAACTAACTCGATTACATGATAAATCTCATCCAACCCATCACCGTCCAGCAAGCCTACGATGGAATTACTCACACACAGCGGTGAGCATCATGAAATTGGTGATGGAGGATGGTTGATGATGACGACGGCGATGAATCCCCCTCTCCGGAGCCCCGAACGGACTCCAGATCAGCCCTCCCGAGAGGTTTTAGGGCTTGGCGGCGGCTCCGTATCGTAAAACGCGATGATTTCTTCCCTCTGATTTTTTTCTCTCCGAAAGCAAATATATAGAGTTGGAGTTGGCGTCGAGGATCTCCAGGGGGCCCAGAGGTAGGGGGCGCACCCTAGGGGGGGCGCCCCCCACCCTCGTGAGAAGGGTGTGGGCCCATGGTCTTCATATTTGGCGAGGATTTTTTTTATTTTTTCTAAGACCTCCCGTGGAGTTTCAGGTCATTCCGAGAATATTTGTTTTCTGCACATAAAACAACATCATGGTAATTCTGCTGAAAACAGCGTCAGTCCGGGTTAGTTCCATTCAAATCATACAAGTTAGAGTCCAAAACAAGGGCAAAAGTGTTTGGAAAAGTAGATATGACGGAGACGTATCAACTCCCCCAAGCTTAAAACATTGCTTGTCCTCAAGCAATTCAGTTGACAAACTGAAAGAAAGAAAAACTTTTACAAACTCTGTTTGCTCTTGTTGTTGTAACTATGTCAAGCTAGCATTCAAGTTTTCAGCATAGATCATAACTAACCACATTTGCAATAATTCTCAGGTCTCATCATTACTCATATCAATAGCATAATCAACTAGCAAGTCATAATAATAAATCTCGGATGACAACACTTTCTCAAAACAATCATAATATGATATAGCAAGATCGTATCTCGCTAGCCCTTTCTGAGACCGCAAAACATAAATGCAGAGCACCTTTAGAGATCAAGGACTGACTAGACATTGTAATTCATGGTGAAAGAGATCCAATCATAGTCATACCCAATATAAATTAACAGTGATGAATGCAAATGACGGCTATGCTCTCCAGCTAGTGCTTTTTAATAAGAGGGTGATGACTCAACATAAAAGTAAATGGATAGGCCCTTCGCAGAGGGAAGCAGGGATTTGTAGAGGTGCCAGAGCTCGGTTTTGAAATAGAGATAAATTGTATTTTGAGCGGTATACTTTCATTGTCAACGTAACAACTAAGAGATGGCGATATCTTCCATGCTAAACACATTATAGGCGGTTCCCAAACAAAATGGTAAAGTTTATACTCCCCCTCCACCAACAAGCATCAATCCATGGCTTGCTCGAAACAACGAGTGCCTCCAACATACATCAGGTCCCAGGGGGAGTTTTGTTTGCAATTAATTTTGATTTAGTTTGCATAAAGCATGGGACTGGGCATCCCGGTGACCAGCCATTTTCTTGTGAGTGAGGAGCGGAGTCCACTCCTCTTGAGAATAACCCGCCTAACACAGAAGATAAGGACAGCCTTTGTTGATACATGAGCTATTCGAGCATACAAAACAGAATGTTTATTTGAAGGTTTAGAGTTTGGCACATACAAAATTACTTGGAACGACAGGTAGATACCACATATAGGAAGGTATGGTGGACTCATCTGGAATAACTTTGGGGTTTAAGGGATTGGATGCACCAGCAGTATTCCCGCTTAGTACAGGTGAAGGCTAGCAAAAGACTGGGAAGTGACCAACTAGAGAGCGACAACAGCCATGTACATGCATTAAAATTAATAAACATTGGATGCAAGCATGAGTAGGATATAATCCACCATCAACATAAATATCGTGAAGGCTATGTTGATTTTGTTTTAACTACATGCATGAACATGTGCCAAGTCAATTCACTTAAATCATTCAAAAGAGGATACCACCCCATCATACCACATCATAATCATCTCAATAGCATGTTGGCATACAAGGTAAATCATTATAACTCATAGCTAATCAAGCATGGCACAAGCAACTCTGATCTCTAATTGTCATTGCAAACATGTTTATTCATAATAAGCTGAATCAAGAACGACGGGCTCATCATATTTACAAAAATAAAAGAGGTTGAGTTCATACCAGCTTTTCTCATCTCAGTCAGTCCATCATATATCATCATAATTGCCTTTCACTTGCACGACCGAACGGTGTGAATAATAATAAGAGTGCACGTGCATTGGACTAAGCTGGAATCTGCGAGCATTCAATAAACAGGAGAAGACAAGGCAATATGGGCTCTTGGTTGAATCAACAATAATGCATATAAGAGCCACTTCAACAATTTAATTATGGTCTTCTCCTACTGACCCCCAAGGAAAATAAAAGAAATAAAACTATTTACATGGGAAAGCTCCCAACAAGCAAAAGAAGAACGAGAAATATTTTTGGGTTTTATTTTTAATTATTACTACTACAGTAGAGAAATAAACTACTACTAATTTTTTTGTTTTTCTTAAGGTTTAACAAACACACAAGAAGGAAGCAGGAAAAAGAAAATAAACTAGCATGGATATTACAGTGAAAAAGTATGAGCACCGACATCTAGCAATGAGTGTGTGTGAACATAAGTCGGTGAGAAATATGTACTCCCCCAAGCTTAGGCTTTTGGCCTAAGTTGGTCTATGGCCACGGCTGGCCTGGCGGATATCCATAATAATAGTTGTTGGGGTCGTACTGTGATGAGGAAGGACAGTTGGGATCATACTGATGTGCAGCGGTTATCGCCTGCTGAGCTGCGGCGTGGAGTCGGGCAGCCTCCGCTCTCCTCTCGTACTCTTCTGCCTCCTCTCTGGTAATAACATATCTTCCTTTTGTCTGTGAATCAAAGAAGGCAGGAGCAGGGAGAGTAATACGGAAAACATGTCGTTTATCAAAAATTAAACGATATAAGAGAGGTGATTCAGGCCTCTCGACAAACTGATGCGAAGCCATAGAGTTATAATCTAAATATGCAGGAGGCAACTCCATATCACCCTCACGAATGTCTATTTCAAGAAAATGAGCTAAGCGGGTTGCATAAATTCCTCCAAAGAAATCTCCATTATGTCTATTATGATGCAACCTACGAGCTACAATGGCTCCCATATGATAAGATTGGTCTCCTAACACAGCACTCCTAAGAATGCTAAGATTAGGGACACACATGTGACATGCTTCATCCTTAGCATTTATGCATCTACCGATGAAGAGAGCAAAATAATGTATAGCAGGAAAGTGAATGCTCCCTATGGTAGCCTGTGTTATATCTCTGGATTCCCCAACAGTTATACTAGCAAGAAAGTTTCTAAATTCAGATTTAGTAGGATCCCTAATACTGCCCCATGATGGAAGTTCGCAAGCAGAAGTGAAATCCTCTAGGTCCATGGTATAAGATTTGTCATAAAGATCAAACATGACTGAAGGAGAATTATGAGAAGATGAATACTCAAACCTCCTCACAAATGAACTTGTGAGATCATGATACTGGGGGCATTTGTTAGCCTCAAAATCCTCAAGACCGGCATTGCGCAAATATGCTTTGAATTCTTCTTTAATTCCCGCACGTTCCATAAAAAATTTCGACGGCCATTCGCAAGGCCGTACTGGAGCGTCTCTTGGTGGATCCTCGTCAGCATCACGCATAGCAATTCTGGGTCCTTGCTTCTTAGAGGAACCACCTTGGAACATCTTCCTAAACATATTGTTTTTCTCTAAAAAATTCTGAAATTTTTAGTAACTTCAAACAAAAATGAACCAAACTCAATAAAACTGATAGCAACTACTCCTACAAGTGCCTAGAGCCTATATCAAGCATTAGAACTACTTGGAACCATATAAATTTGACATGCAAGCTCAAGAACATGGTCACCTATGCAGCACAAATTTTCAAAGAATAAAGCACTAGAACAAAAACTAATTGGACCAATGGAGGAGTCACATACCAAGGAACAATCTCCCCAAGCAGTTTTGCGAGAGGTGCTTTGAGCAAGGAGATCGAAAATCACAGCAAAAGTGGCTGGCACTCGTGCTTGAGTTGGTTTTTCGGGTTTGTGAGAGATAGAGGAAGAAGATGGGTGCTGGGATAAGTGGAGGAGGGCCACCGTGGGCCCACGAGGTAGGGGGCACGCCCTATAGGGGGGGCGCACCCACCACCCTAGTGGCCAGGTGGCAGCTCCTCCCGCGGTAATTTTTGCACAGTAAATCCTCAAATATTCCCGAAAAAATCATATTAAATTGGCATGGCATTCTGAGGACTTTTATTTTCGGGATATTTTTATATTGCACAGATAAGTCAGGAAACAGACAGAAAATACTATTTTTACTTTATTTAATATAAATAACAGAAAATAAAAATGGGGTACAGAAGTTTGTGCTTCTAGTTTCATCCATCTCATGCTCATCAAAAAGAATCCACTAACAAGGTTGATCAAGTCTTGTTAACAAACTCATTCCGATAATCATGGAACCGGAGAAATTTTGAATAACACTAAGTTACCTCAACGGGGATATGCACATCCCCAATAATAAGAATATCATATTTCTTCTTGACAGTTGGTAGAGGAAATTCAAAACCTCCAAATATAATCAATGGAATTTTTCCAATAGAATTGATACTATGAACTTGAGGTTGTTTCCTCGGAAAGTGTACCGTATGCTCATTACCATTAACATGAAAAGTGGCATTGCCTTTGTTGCAATCAATAACAGCCCCGACAGTATTAAGAAAAGGTCTTCCAAGAATAATAGACATACTATCATCCTCGAGAATATCAAGAATAACAAAGTCCGTTAAAATAGTAACGTTTGCAACCACAACATGCACATCCTCACAAATACCGACAGGTATAGCAGTTGATTTATCAGCCATTTGCAAAGATATTTCAGTAGGTGTCAACTTATTCAAGTCAAGTCTACAATATAAAGAGAGAGGCATGACACTAACACCGGCTCCAAGATCACATAAAGCATTTTTAATATATTTTCTTTTAATGGAGCAAGGTATAGTAGGTACTCCGGGGTCTCCAAGTTTCTTTGGTACTCCACCCTTAAAAGTGTAATTAGCAAGCATGGTGGAAATTTTAGCTTCCGGTATCTTTCTTTTATTAGTAATGATATCCTTCATATATTTAGCATAAGGATTCGTTTTGAGCACATCAATTAATCTCATGCGCAAAAAGATAGGTCTAATCATTTCAGCAAAGCGCTCAAAATCCTCATCATCCTTTTTCTTGGATGGTTTCGGAGGAAAAGGCATGGGTTTCTGAACCCAAGGTTCCCTTTCTTTACCATGTTTCCTAGCAACAAAGTCTCTTTTATCATAACGTTGATTCTTTGATTGTGGGTTATCAAGATCAACAACAGGTTCAATTTCTACATCTTATCATTACTAGGTTGAGCATCATCATGAACATCATCATTAATATTTTTACTAGGTTCATGTTCATTACCAGATTGTGTTTCAGCATCAGACATAGAAATATCATTTGGATTATCAGGTGGTTCAGCAATAGGTTCACTAGAAGTTTGCACAGTTCTATCATTTTTCTTCTTCTTCTTTTTAGAAGAACTAGGAACATCAATATTATTTCTTTGAGAATCTTGCTCGATTCTCTTAGGGTGGCCTTCAGGATACAAAGGTTCCTGAGTAATTCTACCAGTTCTAGTAGCCACTCTAATAGCATAATCATTTTTCTTTCTATTCATTTCATCAAGCACTTCTTTTTTACCCTTAAGTACTTGTTCTACTTGAGTGGTAACCATAGAAGCATGTTTGCTAACAAGTTTAAGTTCACCTTTAATATCAGCCATATAATCACCCAAGCGTCTAATCATATAAGCATTTTCTTTTAATTGTCTACCAAAATAAGCATTGAAGTCGTCTTGCTTATACATAAAGTTATCAAACTCATCCAAGCATTGACTAGCAATTTTAGTAGGAGGGACTTCAGCTTTATCATATCTATAGAGAGAATTTACCTTTACTACCTGTGTCGGGATATCGGGATCAGGAGGTTCTTCGGTAAATAAATAATTAAGATCGTATGTTTCTTCAACAGGCGGTATACTAAGACCATGTATTTCTTCAATAGGAGGTAAATTCTTAACGTCTTCAGCTTTAATACCTTTTTCTTTCATAGATTTCTTTGCCTCTTGCATATCTTCAGGACTGAGAAATAGAACACCTTTCTTCTTCGGAGTTGGTTTAGGAATAGGCTCAGTAATTGGAGCAGGAGATGGCTCAGGAGCTGGCTCAGGAGGTGCCCAATTATTTTCATTTGTCAACATATTATTCAATAGAATTTCAGCTTCATTCGGTGTTCTTTCCCTGAAAAGAGAACCAGCACAACTATCCAGGTAATCTCTGGAAGCATCGGTTAGTCCATTATAAAAGATATCAGGTATTTCAGGTTTCTTAAGAGGATGATCAGGCAAAGCATTAAGTAACTTGAGAAGCCTCCCCCAAGCTTGTGGGAGACTCTCTTCTTTAATTTGCACAAAGTTGTATATTTCCCTTAAAGCAGCTTGTTTCTTATGAGCAGGGAAATATTTAGCAGAGAAGTAATAAATCATATCCTGGGGACTATGCACACAACCAGGTTCAAGAGAATTAAACCATATCTTAGCATCACCCTTTAATGAGAACGGAAATATTTTGAGTATATGAAGGTAACGCGATCTCTCATCATTAGTAAACAGGGCAGCTATATCATTTAACTTAGTAAGATGTGCCACAATAGTTTCAGATTCATAGCCATAAAACGGATCAGATTCAACCAAAGTAATTATATCAGGATCAACAGAGAATTCATAATCTTTATCAGGAACACATATAGGTGAAGTAGCAAAAGCAGGGTCAGGTCTCATTTTATCTCTAAGTGATTCTTTGGTGCATTTAATTAATAACCTCTTAAGCTCATATCTATCTTTGCAAGCAAAAATAGCGGCAGAAGATTCCCTATCAAAAAGATAACCTTCAGGAATAACAGGCATATTTTCATCATCACTATCATCATCGTATTCAGATTCAATAATTTCTTTTTCTCTAGCCCTAGCAATTTGTTCATCAAGAAATTCACTAAGGGGCACAGTAGTATCAGGCATAGAAGCAGTTTCATCATAAGTATCATGCATAGCAGAAGTGGCATCATCGATAACATGCGACATATCAGAACGAATAGCAGAAGCAGATGTAGGTGTCGCAAACTTACTCATAACAGAAGGTGAATCAAGTGCGGAGCTAGATGGCAGTTCCTTACCTCCCCTCGTAGTTGAGGGATAGATCTTGGTTTTTGGATCTCTCAAGTTCTTCATAGTGTCCAGCAGATATAAATCCCAAGTGACTCAAAGAATAGAGCTATGCTCCCCCGCAACGGCGCCAGAAATTGGTCTTGATAACCCACAAGTATAGGGGATCGCAACAGCTTTCGAGGGTAGAGTATTCAACCCAAATTTATTGATTCGACACAAGGGGAGCCAAAGAATATTCTCAAGTATTAACAGCTGAGTTGTCAATTCAACCACACCTGGAAACTTAGTATCTGCAGCAAAGTGTTTAGTAGCAAAGTAATATGATAGTGGTGGTAGCAGCAACAAAAGTAAAGACAGCAAAAGTAATGTTTTTGGTATTTTGTAGTGATTGTAACAGTAGCAGCGGGAAAGTAAATAAGCGTAAACCAGTATATGGAAAACTCGTAGGCACCGGACCAGTGATGGATAATTATGCCGGATGCGGTTCATAATGTAACAGTCATAACATAGGGTGACACAGAACTAGCTCCAATTCATCAATGTAATGTAGGCATGTATTTCGTATATAGTCGCGGGGTCCTATTGGAAACTAAGGGATATTAAGGCCTCCTTTTAATAGAGAGCCGGAACAAAGCATTAGCACATAGTGAATACATGAACTCCTCAAACTATGGTCATCATCGGGAGTGGTCCCGATTATTGTCACTTCGGGGTTGCCGGATCATAACACATAGTAGGTGGCTATAGAGATAGGATCAAGAACTCACATATATTCATGAAAACATAATAGGTTCAGATCTGAAATCATGGCACTCGGGCCCTAGTGACAAGCATTAAGCATAGCAAAGTCATAGCAACATCAATCTCAGAACATAATGGATACTAGGGATCAAACCCTAACAAAACTAACTCGATTACATGATAAATCTCATCCAACCCATCACCGTCCAGCAAGCCTATGATGGAATTACTCACGCACGGCGGTGAGCATCATGAAATTGGTGATGGAGGATGGTTGATGATGATGACGGCGACGAATCCCCCTCTCCGGAGCCCCGAACGGATTCCAGATCAGCCCTCCCGAGAGGTTTTAGGGCTTGGCGGCGGCTCTGTATCGTAAAACGCGATGATTTCTTCCCTCTGATTTTTTTTCTCTCCAAAAGCAAATATATAGAGTTGGAGTTGGCGTCAAAGGGTCTCCAGGGGGCCCACGAGGTAGGGGGCGCGCCCTAGGGGGGGCGCCCCCCACCCTCGTGAGAAGGGTGTGGGCCCCCTGGTCTTCATATTTGGCGAGGATTTTTTTTATTATTTTTTCTAAGACCTCCTGTGGAGTTTCAGGTCATTCTGAGAATATTTGTTTTCTGCACATAAAACAACATCATGGTAATTCTGCTGAAAACAGCGTCAGTCCGGGTTAGTTCCATTCAAATCATACAAGTTAGAGTCCAAAACAAGGGCAAAAGTCTTTGGAAAAGTAGATACGACGGAGATGTATCAGGAAGCTGTGTGCTCTTCTGTACGGAGAGAGCGTTCCGTATTGCCATTGACTGTTATGTGATAACCCACAAGTATAGGGAATCGCAACAGTTTTCGATAAGTAAGAGTGTCGAACTCAACGAGGAGCTAAAGGTAGAACAAATACTCCCTCAAGTTCTATCGACCACCGATACAACTCTACACACGCTTGACGTTCGCTTTACCTAGAACAAGTATGGAACTAGAAGTACTTTGTAGGTGTTGTTGGATAGGTTTGCAAGATAATAAAGAGCAACTAAATAAAAGGTAGGGGCTGTTTAGATTAAGAAACAATAAAGTAAATATAGCGAGTGTGGAAAAGTGGTGGTAGGATTTGCGAAATTGTCCCTAAGCAATTGACTACTTTACTAGACCGATAGCAAGTATTATGTGGGAGAGGCCACTGCTAGCATGTCATCCCTGACTTGGAATTCTATGCACTTATGATTGGAACTATTAGCAAGCATCCGCAACTACTAAAGTTCATTAAGGTAAAACCCAACCATAGCATTAAGATAAATTGGTCCCCCTTCAATCCCGTATGCATCAATTTCTATGCTAGGTTGAAGCTTCTATCACTCTTGCCCTCCAATACATAGTCCTGTAAACATACAACTAACCCTATGGTGTGATCCACGCGCGCTCTCATATGATGGGCACCAAAGGACAGCAACATAACCACAAGAAAATTAAATCAATCATAGCAATTCATCAACCACCGATAGGACAACGAAAATCTACTCAGACGTCATAGGATGGCAACACAACATTGGATAATAATATGAAGCATAAAGCACCATGTTCAAGTAGAGGGTACAGCTGGTTGCGGGAGAGTGGACCGCTATAGATAGATGGGGGAAGGTGATGGAGATGTTGGTGAAGATGGCGGAGGTGTTTGTGTAGATCGCGGTGATGATGATGATGGCCACGACAGCATTCCGGCGCCACTGGAAGAGAAGGGGAGAGGGGGCCCCTTTGTCTTCTTCTTCCTTGACCTCCTCCCTAGATGGGAGAAGGGTTTCCCCTCTGGTCCTTGGCCTCCATGGCATGGGAGGGGCGAGAGCCCCTCCGAGATTGGATATGTCTCTCTGTCTCTCTCTGTTTCTGCGTTCTCAGATTCTACCCTTTCACCGTTTCTTATATTCCCGGAGATCCATAACTCCGATTGGGCTGAAATTTTAACACGATCTCTATCCGGATATTAGTTTTCTTGCGGCAAAAGAAGGGCATCAACCGCCTTACGGGGTGGCCACGAGGGTCAGGGGCGCGCCTGCCCCCTGGGGCGCACCCCCTGCCTCGTGGCCCCCTCGGGCATCGTCTCGCGTGGATTTTTCTTCCCAAAAATCATATATATTCCAAAAAAATCTCGGTTAGTTTTTATCCCGTTTGGACTCCGTTTTATATGGATATTCTGCGAAACAAAAAACATGCAACAAACAGGAACTGGCACTGGGCACTGGATCAATATGTTAGTCCCAAAAATAGTATAAAAAGTTGCCAAAAGTATATAAAAGTTGTAGAATATTGGCATGGAACAATCAAAAATTATAGATACGACGGAGACGTATCAGCATCCCCAAGCTTAATTCCTGCTCGCCCTCGAGTAGGTAAATGATAAAAAAGATAATTTTTGATGTGGAATGCTACCTGCATAATCTTGATCATATGTCTAATCATGGCATGAATATTAAGACATGAGTGATAAAAAGCAATAGTCTATCATTTGACATAAAAGCAATAATACTTCAAGCCTACTAATAAAGCAATCATGTCATTTCAAAATAACAAGGCCAAAGAAAGTTATCCCTACAAAATCATATAGTCTAGCTATGCTCCATCTTCACCACACAAAATATTCACATCATGCACAACCTCAATGACAAGCCAAGCAATTGTTTCATACTTTTGACGTTCTCAAACCTTTTCAAATTTCATGCAATACATGAGCGTGAGCCATGGACATAGCACTATAGGTGGAATAGAATGGTGGTTGTGGAGAAGACAAAAAGGAGAAGATAGTCTCACATCAACTAGGCGTATCAACGGGCTATGGAGATGCCCATCAATAGATATCAATGTGAGTGAGTAGGGATTGCCATGCAACGGATGCACTAGAGCTATAAGTATATGAAAGCTCAAACTGAAACTAAGTGGGTGTGCATCCAACTTGCTTGCTCATGAAGACCTAGGGCATTTGAGGAAGCCCATCGTTGGAATATACAAGCCAAGTTCTATAATGAAAAATTCCCACTAGTATATGAAAGTGATAACTCAAGAGACTCTCTATATGAAGAACATGGTGCTACTTTGAAACACAAGTGTGGTAAAAGGATAGTAACATTGCCCCTTCTCTCTTTTTCTCTCATTTTTTTTGGGCCTTCTCTTTTTTTGGCCTTTCTCCTTTTTATTTTTTTTTATTTTTTCGTCCGGAGTCTCATCCCGACTTGTGGGGGAATCATAGTCTCCATCATCCTTTCCTCACTGGGGCAATGCTCTAATAATGATGATCATCACACTTTTATTTACTTACAACTCAATATTACAACTCGATACTTGATACGTCCATTTTGCACCATGCTTTTATATCAATATTTATTGCATTATGGGATGTTTTTACACATTATGTCACAATACTTATGCCTATTCTCTCTTATTTTACAAGGTTTACATAAAGAGGGAGAATGCCGGCAGCTGGGATGCTGGCTGGAAAAGGAGCAAATATTAGAGACCTATTCTGCACAGCTCCAAAAGTTCTGAAACTTCACAGATGATGTTTTCCAAATATATAAAAAACATTGAGCGCAAGAACTTCACCAGGGGGGGCACACCCTGCCCACGAGGGTGGGGGCGCGCCCTACCCCCCTGGGTGCGCCCCTACCTCGTGGGCCCCCTGGTGGCCCTCCGGTGACCATCTTCTGCTATATGAAATATTTCGTCGAGAAAAAAATTGGAAGCAACCTTTCGGGATGAAACTCCGCCGCCACGAGGCGGAACCTTGGCTGAACCAATCTAGGGTTCTGGCGGGGCTGTTCTGCCGGGGAAACTTCCCTCCCGGAGGGGGAAATCATCGCCATCGTCATCACCAACGCTCCTCTCATCGGGAGAGGGCAATCTCCATCAACATCTTCATCAGCACCATCTCATCTCAAAACCCTAGTTCATCTCTTGTATCCAATTCTTGTCTCCAAGTCCGGGATTGGTGCTAGTAGTGTTAATTACTCCTTGTAGTTGATGCTAGTTGGTTTAATTGGAGGAAGATCATATGTTCAGATCCTATATGCACATTAATACCCCTCCGATTATGAACATGTTTATGCTTTGTGAGTAGTTACTTTTGTTCCTGAGGACATGGGAGAAGTCTTGCTATTAGTAGTCATGTGAATTTGGTATTCGTTCGATATTTTGATGAGATGTATGTTGTCTCTCCTCTAGTGGTGTTATTTGAACGTCGACTACATGACACTTTACCATTGTTTGGGCCTAGAGGAAGGCATTGGGAAGTAATAAGTAGATGATGGGTTGCTAGAGTGACAGAAGCTTAAACCCTAGTTTATGTGCTGCTTCGTAAGGGGCTGATTTGGATCCATATATTTCATGCTATGGTTAGGTTTACCTTAATACTTTTGTTGTATTTGCGGATGCTTGCAATAGAGGTTAATCATAAGTGGGATGCTTGTTCAAGTAAGGGCAGCACCTAAGCACCGGTCCACCCACATACCAAATTATCAAAGTACCAAACGCGAATCATATGAACATGATGAAAACTAGTGAGGGAGTCCTGGATTAGGGGGTGTCCGGATGGCCGGATTATACCTTCAGCCGGACTCCTGGACTATGAAGATACAAGATTGAAGACTCTGTCCCGTGTCCAGAAGGGACTTTCCTTGGCGTGGAAGGCAAGCTTGGCGATACGGATGTTCAGATCTCCTACCATTGTAACCGACTCTATGTAACCCTAACCCTCTCTGGTGTCTATATAAACCGGGGGGTTTTAGTCCGTAGGACAACATACACATCAACAATCATACCATAGGCTAGCTTCTAGGGTTTAGCCTCTCTGATCTCGTGGTAGATCTACTCTTGTACTACCCATATCATCAATATTAATCAAGCAGGACGTAGGGTTTTACCTCCATCGAGAGGGCCCGAACCTGGGTAAAACTTCGTGTCCCTTGCCTCCTGTTACCATCCGGCCTAGACGCACAGTTCGGGACCCCCTACCCGAGATCCGCCGGTTTTGACACCGACATTGGTGCTTTCATTGAGAGTTCCTCTATGCCGTCGCCGTCAGGCCCGATGGCTCCTACGATCATCAATGGTGATGCAGTCCAGGGTGAGACCTTCCTCCCCAGACAGATCTTCGTCTTTGGCAGCTTCGCACTGCGGGCCAATTCACTTGGCCATCTAGAGCAGATCGAAAGCTACGCCCCTGGCCGTCGGGTCAGATTCGGAAATTTAAACTACATGGCTGACATCCGCGGGGACTTGATCTTCGACGGATTCGAACCACTGCCGAGCGCGCCGCACTGTCATGACGAGCATGATCTAGCTCTGCCGCCGAACGGTGCCCTGGAGGCCGCACCCGCATTGGCTCCGACCCTTAGTTCGGAGCCAACCGCGCCGATCGAGGATGGGCGGTTGGACGCCACCTCGGGGGCTGTGATCCCAACGGCGGTTGAGCCGAACACCAGCCTCGTACTCTGTGAGACTCGTGACTCCATGGAGTCGGATTCTTCTCCGGACTCCGAACCCTCCGCGCCCCTGCCGATCGAATCCGATTGGGCGCCGATCATGGAGTTCACGGCCGCGGACGTCTTTCAGCACTCACCTTTCGCCGATATCCTAAAGTCACTGAAGTCTCTCTCTTTATCAGGAGAGCCCTGGCCGGACTACGGTCAGCAAGGTTGGAGTACGGACGACGAGGAAATTCAAAGCCCACCCACCACCCACTTTGTAGCCACTATCGACGATTTAACCGACATGCTCGACTTTGACTCTGAAGACATAGACGGTATGGACGCTGATGAAGGAGACAATGAAGAACCAGCGCCTGTTGGGCCCTGGAACGCCACCTCATCATATGACGTATACACGATGGACGCACCAAAAGATGACGACGAGGAGCGGAAGGGCGCACCGAAGGCATGTTCCCTCGAAAAGTAGTCAAAACGGCGACGCAAGCGCCACCCCAAATCCCGCCTCGACAGAAATAGCGATGACACAGACCCAGCGCTGGAGCAGGGCGAACCGCTGCCGGACAACAGCAATCCGGATATTCAAACCGAACAAACAAATCCTATCAGGGATAATGGTCTGGACGACATAACGCCGGACAGGCACCCGGAGCATCAGACTGCCCGCGAAAGGCTTGTTGCCATCGTAAGGAGCCTTAAAAAGCAGAAGCGAAGGCTCAAGGCCGCGCAAAACAAACTCCAATTCAGATGGAGTAAAATACTTAATACAGCAGCAATGTACGGCGACGATCGCCCCTCAAAGAGCTACCCAAAGCGGAAGCTGCTACCCGAATTCGATGAGGAGGCCTCCAACCCCCCACAACCAAATATCAAAGCAACCACCTGGTCGGATAGACGACCCCTCTATCAACACAGAACGGCATACAATGTCGCTCACAATACAACACGCGACCCACGCGAGGGCTCGCACCCAAAGGACAGCGCAACAAGATCCATCTATGGACCACGCAAGCGCGCCCCAGCATACAATGCAACACAACAAGCATCAGAACAACGCGGTACACCCAGTTACAGGGGTGCCGCACACCCCCTATGTTTCACCGATGAGGTGCTGGACCATGAATTTCCCGAGGGATTCAAGCCCGTACACATAGAGGCACACGATGGAACAACAGACCCTGGGGGTTTGGATTGAGGACTATATCCTTCATATCCATATGGCTCGAGGAGATGATCTCCACGCCATCAAATACTTACCCCTCAAGCTCAAAGGGCCAGCTCATCACTGGCTCAAAGGCCTCCCCGAAAGCTCCATTGGAAGTTGGGAAGAGCTCGAAGACGCCTTTCGGGCAAATTTTCAAGGAACTTATGTCCGACCTCCGGATGCAGACGATTTGAGTCATATAACTCAACAGCCCGGAGAGTCAGCCCGAAAGCTTTGGAACAGGTTTCTCACTAAAAAGAACCAGATTGTCGACTGTCCGGATGCCCAAGCCTTGGCAGCTTTCAAGCATAGCGTCCGTGACGAATGGCTCGCCAGACACCTCGGCCAAAATAAGCCGAGAACGATGGCCGCATTAACAAACCTCATGACCCACTTTTGCGCGGGTGAGGACAGCTGGCTAGCCAGATGCAGCACCAGCGACCCCAGTACGTCTGAAGTTAGAGATGGAAACGGGAAATCACGGCGCAACAGCAATAGCAAACGCCGGAATAAAGAAGACGGCATGAAGGGCACGGCAGTAAATGCCGGATTCAAAAGCTCCCGGCCAGGTCAAAAGCCGCCCACTAAAGGCACCAGGGATGAACTGTCCATCCTCAACAAAATTCTGGACCAGGTATGTCAGATACATAGTACCCCTAGCAAGCCCGCTAATCACACCCACAGAGAATGTTGGGTCTTCAAGCAGTCCGGCAAGCTCAACGTCGTACACAAGGGGGAGGATACACCAAGTGAAGACGAGGACGAGCCTCCCAAGCAAGACACTGGGGAACAAAAGAAATTCTCACCAGAAGTCAAAATAGTAAACGTACTACACACGATCAAGGGAAAAAAACAATGCGGCACCCCCAGGAAAATATACCCAAGTGCCTGTCACCGCGAAGTCCTGCCAATGGTCGTCTCAACCGATCATTTTCGACCATCATGATTACTCAGCAAGTATCCGACACGCAGGATGGGCTGCCTTGGTATTAGACCCAGTAATTGGCGGATATCACTTCACACGAGTCTTGATGGACGGCGGCAGCAGCCTAAACCTCATATACCAGGATACAATCCGCGGGATGGGGTTAGACCCAACACAAATTCGCCATAGCAATACTACCTTTAAAGGAGTAACACCAGGCCCAGGGGCTCGTTGTACGGGCTCCCTCCTACTACAAGTCATATTCGGCTCCCCCGATAACTTCCGTAGCGAGCATTTAACCTTCCACATCGCTCCGTTTCAAAGTGGCTATCAAGCACTGCTCGGGTGCGAAGCCTTCGCTTGCTTTAATGCAATACCACACTACGCCTCCCTCACACTCAAGATGCCCGGTCCACGCTGCATCATTTTAGTGCACGGAAATATCAAGCGATCTCTGCGCGTCGAAGAGAGTGAGGCTGCCTTGGCAGCCACACACTAAAGGCGCCGGGACTAGCCAAAGCGCCCCATAGGTCGTCAAGACCTCAGACACAACTAATCAAGTCCGTCGCCGCTACTTATACCGAATAAATGGTCACACCCCTATTTACAAGGGGCTCAACGCACGCAGACATGTGGCCATTCCTCCTCATCTTGAATTATGCATAGTTTCTTTAATTATCTTTTTGCATGGCAACCTTTTTCACCTAAATTCCTCTCTTTTACAGACGATCATCGTGCCACACCCATCCAGGATACGGCACAACGGAGACATAGGCGCAGACATGCAGCAGGGACCCGCTCCAAGGATTCTTTTTGGATTAAGACCCTGCGTAAACCTTTTTTTTACTGTCTCTTGTTGATACATATCCACCGTTGAGAAGGATGCTGACGGCTTGGCATGTGGCCACGCTAGACCAATGCACGTACCTGGACATAAGGGGCTTCTTACGAAGGCCATTATCTAGGCCCGGTTTATACCACAAAGACCGAATACCTTAGGGAGTGTTCGGCGTCGCGAGTTTGGCCTATATGCATCAGCTCCGAATCATTGTCTTTGGTCAAATGTTGGGTTTTCCCGGCTCCTGTGTTTTGGTGCCTTATGTTCCGCTTTACCGGCTAAGGTAGCACCAGGAGAACTACTGCGATTGTGCCCTGGTTCATCCGGGCGAGCACCTCAGTAGAGAAAGCCGAAAACTGACTGTCATGATCTAGCGCGAGACTGGTCAACCACTCGATGACCCATGGGAATGTTAGAATTCCTCCGCCTTAACGAAGGGCCGCTTTTCGGCCAGGCATATACGCACCCCGGGATCGGGAGAGTGCGGAGCCACCAGGGGCTATCTAGTAGCCCCACTGTCAAACTCATATGGCTAAGTGAAAGTGTTAAAGCATTATAGTCCGGTTGCCTCGCTCACTCCGCTATCACCTCCTTAATAGGACCAAGACGTTGGGTTAAGTGTGAACGCGTGTTTCTGCGAACACCTCCGCATTATATGCGTGGGGGTTGAAGCCGACGACTGCAATCTTTCAGGTTATACACATGTATACATAAACGGCCGCCCAGGAGGCATCACATTACTTTCAGGCAAAAATATAAAAGTAGCCTTATGAAAATTTATAAAAGCATTTCGCTTACAATGATATTACATGTCACTCAAACATAATATTTTTTGAACACTGGGTCTCTATCAAACGAGCACCCTCAAGGCCTTCCTCAAACTAGTGCTCAGCAGCCCTTCGACCTATGGCCGAATCCTGCGCTGCAACAGTGGTAACATCCATCTCTGCCCAGTATGCTTTAGCATGGGCAAAGGCCATTCGTGCGCCTTCTATGCATGCCGACCTCTTCATCGCATTTATGCGCGGCACCACATCAAGGAACTGCTGCACCAAGCTGAAATAGCTGCTCGGTTTCGACCTTCCCGGCCATAGCTGATCCACAACAGACCTCATGGAGAGTCCGGACAACCTATTTAGTTCGGCCCATTCGGCTAATTGGTCCGTCAATGAAAGTGGACGCTCGGGAGAAAGGAATTGTTTCCAAAACAGCTGGTCTACTTCACGGTCCGTCTGACTCTGGAAGTATTTGGCCGCATCGGCAGCGCTCGCCGCCAAATCCATATACACATCCTCTGAACTCCACAGCCGATCCAGAGGGGCATACAGTGGATCTCCGAACTTCCTCTGCAGCATAAAGGATTTCCCGGCTACAATATCCCCGGCTTCCCGCAGCTCCTCCTTCTTTGCCCTCATAGCAGAGCGGAGGTCTTTTCCCGTTGCAGCAGCCTTCTCAAGGTCCGATGCCTTCGCCTAGTTTTCCTTTTCAAGAGCCCGGCAACGGTCGACGGCGACTTTTAATTCTATGGCCATATTTGCCATCTTATCCCGGCTCTCGCCATGTGCGGCCTTCTCGGCTCGCAACTCTTCGGCCGCCTTCAAAGCAGCCGCATTACCCAATCTCGCTTGTTCCTTGGCTCGGGCAAGTTCCGCCCGCAAGGCTTCAACAGTGGCAGCTCCATCTGCAGTAATAACATGTTAAATATACTGGCTTCATGTTGCTCTTACTATGCGGCGTTTACCAGATAATAACACCTACCCTGCGCCTCGTCAAGCCTTTTGTTAACAAGCTCGATGTCGGCGTCTGCCGCATCCAACTGCCATTTTAAATGGGCAAACTCGCTAGTCCGGCTAGCCACCGGAGCTTCCATCACCTGCTCATAAAAGCAGTATGGTTACTACCTGGGATTATGATCCTCTGATCGTCGTCGTTCCCAACGACAACCAGAGTCTCAGGGGCTACTATCTACACAGGGCACACTTAGCATGTGCAGGACTATCATACATTATTTTACGTACCTCAAAACCTGCTAGTAGACTCATAAAAGCTTTATGCAATCCGCTTTCGGTGGACGAGATTCTCTCCATCACCGTATTCATCAGCACACGGTGTTCATCTGAGATGGCCGCTCGCCCCACCACAGAACATCCGACCGTACACTAGACGGTGCCGGACTCGTTTGCCTGCTCTCTTCGGGAGCCGGCCACGGGAAGCTTCGGGGGTCGACAGAATTATCTTCTGGCCTCGCTGGACCCGGAGAGGCCCTCCGCGACGACACTTCAGGATCGCCCGCTTCTGGAGCGGAGGAGTCCGGAGGAGGCGTTTCGCTCTCCATCATCTCCGGAAGAAGATCCCCCGAAGACGAGCTCATCTGAGAGGGGCTAAGGCCCGAACTGCAAAGATATATGCAGTGGTTATTTTCTCAGAAGAAAAGACGGCATATCTGTACTATTAAAGTACTTTGGGTCACTTACGACTCGAGGGAGAATTGATCCCCTCCTCGGACTTTGTGCAGCAACCGCACCCCCCGGGGTAGGACCCTTTGTGGGAGACTTCTTCTACCATTTGGAAGCTTCGGCTTTGGAATCCCCAGACGCAATCATTTTCCTCTTCTGATCATCTTCCTTCATGGAGACGCTCGCTCCCTCGGCTAGAGCGGCTAGCGTTGGGGGCCTGCAACCGCCCGCATTTTCCTTCAAGGGCTCCGGGCAGGGTGCGGTCTAGAGCATCTTTTCCAATATTGGATTTTCCCAGCCCCCAGGGAGGCAGCCGATGCAGAATCTCGGCGGTCAGATATCTGGCCTCCCTCAACTTTTTGACGTCTTCTTCCGTGATGGAAGAAGGCACCCATCGGCCTTGAAGGCTAGATCCGGACATGACTGAAGGTTCGAAGCACCTGACCTGAACTTTGGGCGTTTGAGATTGAGGTGGGGGAAGGATTCGATTGAGCACGGGAGGCAAAAATAAAAGGCCTCGTCCCTTTATAAAGAGGGTGGATATCGAGCGTCCTCTCCGTGTCCGTTTGGACTTGCATATGATCTAGGAGTCCTAGAAGCGGTTGGATTACCCACGCCCGTATTGATGAGAATCCCGGAATAAGGGGACACGATCTCTGCTTTGACAAGACGTGCCAAGGAAACCGCCTCACATAACGCGCTGAGGTGGGATACTGAAACGACTCGGATAAAGGCTTGGCCGTGGTGTGTCACGCTACGGAATACGTCAGCAGATTAGATTTGTGTAAATATTATTCTCTCTATGGCAATATGTGGAAACTTATTTTGCAGAGCCGGACACTATCTTTGTGTTCAAAATCTTCTATGAAGTACTTGGAGGAGGAACCCGCCTTGCAATGCCGAAGACAATCTGCGCGCCGGACTCGTCGTCATTGAAGCCTGGTTCAGGGGCTACCGAGGGAGTCCTAGATTAGGGGGTGTCCGGATGGCCGGATTATACCTTCAGTCGGACTCCTGGACTATGAAGATACTGTCGGCGTTCTAGGAACAGGGGTCCCCAGACTTGCCTGCCTGCGGCCTGCAGCGTGGCTCAAAGGGGGGCCCAGCACGGACCATCTTCACCAACACAAACTCAAGACCCTCGCGAGGGGCCAAGCCTCGCGGGGCGGACGACACAGAGCTTCCTCAGGCACGCCCTCGTCAGGCTGGCTCATGAGGAGGCGGAGAGATCAAGGCGGGGTACCTCGCGAGGTGCCCATGACGCAAGCCATGACGACTCAGGGCGCTAGGCGGGTGCCAGCCCGCGCATCGTCCTCCTTTCCTCTTTGGTGCAAAGGGGGCAAGCGCAGCCGCGGAGTACCGAGGCCTCAGGCAAAGGTTGCCATTTCGGTGCAACAAGACCAAGACCAGGAGGACTACGAGATGGAGGTCACCGTGGAGCCCAAGACGGCGTCATCACCAGAGCTTTGCGCAGGCGAAGACTACTTTTGTCAGGATAGTTGATACTTGTTGTCCCCCTTCAAATTAGCCTGCCATTGTTGGCTCCCTTCCCGCTCAATATTTGGGGAGAGGACCAGGGCCACTATAAATAGGACCGGCCACCCACGTAGCAAGGGGTTCGGCTCAGTCTCCTCCAAGGGGTTCGGCTCAGTCTCCTCCAAGGGGTTCGGCTCAGTCTCCTCAAAGGGCTCGACCAGTAGAGAGGTGGCAAGCAGAAAGCGAGAGTGAGATAGAGAAAGGTGGCTGAACTCCTCCCAGCAGTTCATCGCCCCAGCCAAGAACAGACCCTCGCGAGGCTGTTCTTCCTTGTACTGTTCATCACCATCAGCCCAAGAGGCAATCCACCACACCACACACTGGAGTAGGGTATTACACCACAACGGTGGCCCGAACCAGTATAAACCCTATGTCCCTTGTGTTGTTCTTTTCATTGCTTTGATCCTAGCGTGGCGGAGGGGTGCAGGAAGGTAGGAGGCGAAATCTCCGCGCGCACCCCAGTGTTCGAACCTCAAGGGTCTGCCGGAACCCGAAATCCGACATTTGGCACGCCAGGTAGGAGTGCGCCGGAATTCGTCTTCCACCGCTCCGTGCCCCTCGCGTCGTCATCACCATGCCCAGCGACCAGGAGGGCAACCCAGACCCATGGGCTGCGTGGCCTGCCCGCGCAGAACCGCTCGCCTCGGGCGACCCCGTGCCCCAGGCAGCTTGTGGTCCACAGGGCGCTGCGGGCCGCGGGCGACGCGGACAAGCTTCGACAACTCTTACACCGCGGCAGGCGCGGTCGGCAGCAAGGGCCTCCAATCACGCCGCGACCACGACACCATACACCCGCCGGGAGCAGGCGAACTCGAGAGCCGCACTCACGGTGGCCCAAGAGCTGCTGCAGTGCAGACTGCTGGAGGGCGGCCACGACGTGCTGCTGAAGCGAGTGGCAGAGCTCCTGGGCTTCGCCGCCTCGGGGGCACACCCCTTCTCCACCCAGCTCCCATCTCAAGCCCAGAGCGACCCACGCGGGGGCCCCGCGCATGCCCGCGGGCTCCAGGGCTACTCTGACGCCAGCGAAGCTGTCAGCGCCGGACCGGCGGCGGCGCTGCCCCCGCCCCCGGTCCGCGAAGAAGAAGGACTCAACGCGACCCGTGGCCCCAGTGGGCGGCCGCGCTGCCACCCCACGGTGGGCGCGTCAGGCAGGACCGCGTGGCACGCGGGGCATTACGGCGTGGCATTCGGGATGATGGCGCCGGAGGAATACGTGCCCCTCATGATGGACCAAGGACACCCTCACGAGAACGGACAAGGCTCGCTCCTCAGCCCAAGCTGGGGGGACGAGGCACTAGAAGCTGAGCCTTTCCAGGAGCCCCGGGATGGTCCCACTGGCCACACTGGAGGCAACGATTATCGGGTACCGCTAATTCTTCAGGAGCAGGTATACGCTAACCATGGATCGCAGGAGGTGCATGTCGCCGCAGCGAGCAGCTGCCCCGCTCCCACAGTCTCCTACCCCTCGGGAGGAGGGCGCAGGGGGCTGCAGGAGAGAGGCAGGGATCCGACATCGCCACCGCGGCGTTCGGAGCAAGGCGTTCTCAGGAGGTAGGCCCTCCGCTGGGGAGGTGCCCCAGGGCCTGCCCCCGGCGGAGGACCCGTGGTCGTCGGGGGAACCGCTGGCGACCGCTCTACCCCATCGGGCGGCGTCCTGGTTTCCGGTCGTTTCTGATGGCACTAGAGTGTGGCGCAAGGCGGGGCCCTCATCTGGCGATATGAAGCAAGGCCAGTACCTGTGAAGAAGGCCCAGTGCCTATGAAGCTCGCCGCCCCGTGACACTCTCACGTAATAATGAGTGGGGCTGTACACGCCCCGGAGTCTCAGGGGTGCCGGCCTCAGGCCCTGGGGCTCCCTCCCACGCCCAGTGGAAGCACTTAGCTCCGCGCTGGTGAGAAGACGTCCAAGACTAGACTAGGTGCCGGACGCGGCCTTTTGTTTACTTTTGTTGCTCTTCCCTTTGGTTGCCGCTTTCCCCCGCTGGATTCAAGTTGGATTCGAATTTGAGATTTGCATGTGTTCGGGGAAGGGGTGCTTAGTCTCGTTCGAGAAATTACTCATGTTTCGGTTACCGCTTCGCCTCAGTTGCCTCCCCTCATGGGCCCCTCGCGAGCCGGGTCAGGCCTAGCTTGCGCGCAGCCCAGACTGCCGCCGTTGCGTCCTCTCAGGAGGGCGTCTTACTGTAGGTCCGACGGATTCAAACAGGAAACACTCTGGGCTCCAAAGTCTCCTGCGGGCTACCCCAGGGCCAGCACGGGACAAAGGTAAATTAGCCGACCAGCGCGTCACTTAAGCCAACCACTTGGCGCGGGCGCATGGGCAATGTAGCTCCTACTGATACGATAAACACAAGTTTTACATGAGGGGCTCCCCCTCCAAAATGCTCTCACAGCTATCAGGCCAAAACCTAAGTTCTATTCATACAGGGTAAGCAGGAACGATGCACAATCAGTCGGATGAATCTCCCAATGCGTCCTCAGGAGCGCCATCGGGGCCGTCGCTGGCGTCGCTGAACTCGCCACCGCTGCCCGCGTTGCCACCAGCGGCGTCAGGGCCGCCCGTCACGCCGCCCTCGTCGGCCACCACGATCGCGTCGTCATTGTCCGAGGCGAAGGCCCTAATAAGAGCCTCCACATGGTCTTCCACCAAGTGTGCCAGCTCACCTCGGACGGCCTGGGGGACTGGGGCGATGGCGGCGTCGAAATCGAAGTGGGGATCCATGCTCCGGAGATGGCTGAAGACACGAGAAAAGGCGCGCCTGAGCAGGGCGCGGCTCCTCTCCTCCACCAACCTGTCAGCCCTGATCGACCGCGCCTCCAGCTGCGTCACCACGTCAGTAAAGAATTGAAGATTTCCCGCGTAGTTAACCGCGTGCAGCTCGCCGACGGTCTCCCCGCAGATGTTGCCCAAGGACGCGTTGGCCCTCTCCCAGAGCGTGGTCAGCATGGGGCCGTGCTCATGCTCCAGGAGCCGCCGCTGACGTATCTCGTCCGCGTTCTGGCGCGCGACGGCCTCAGCCTCCTCCACCCGCTGGCGAAGAAGGAGCACCTCAGCCTGGGAGGTGGTTAGCCCACCTTGCGCCACCTCAAGGGCGGCTCGGGAAGCATCGGCCCGCCGCGTCACCTCCTCCAGCTTGGCCCTCAGGGCAGCAGTCCTACCTTCGGCTTCGGCCCGGATCAACCCCAGCTTCTCCTCGAACTCGTGCTCGAGGTTCAAATGCGCCATCGCCACCCGACGTCCGACCTCCTCCAGGACACGGGCTTCCTGTGCAGTGACATCGTCCTCCGCCTGCGTCACCAAGCGCTCCCTTGTCTCCAGACGCTCGTACTCGCGGGTACGTTCGGCGGCTTCCAGTGTCAGCGCCTCCTCACGCTTCTGGAGCTCCGCCGAGTCGCCGGAGGCCACCCTCATCGACGCGAGGGCTGCCTCGCATAGCTCCACCTGCTCCTCCAGCGAGTGGCACCAGGCCAAGAGCTCCCGAGCCCGCTCCTCTACAGCCGTTCGCCGCCAGTCAGCCTCCCGAGCTTCCTCATCAGCCCGAGACTGGGCCTCCCGAGAGGCCACCAACGACGCCTTGGCCTCTGCTTCATCAAGGTCGCGCTGACGGCGCACAAGGGTGACGGCGCCCTCCAACTCGCGCCTCTCTGCAGCCAGGCGCAGGCCCTCAGCCTCAAGGCGCGCGTCTTCATCAGCAAGCTCCTCACCAAGCAGGCTCACTACGTCAGTCGCCCTTCGAAGGAATCCTTGCTGGATCAAGAAGAAGGAGACGTTACACTGACCGTACGTGTGTTGAACGCGGAGGTGCCGTCCGTTCGGTGCTAGGATCTCCGGTGATTTGGATCACGTCGTGCTCGACTACCTCATCCCCGTTCTTTGAACGCTTCCGCTCGCGATCTACAAAGGTATGTAGATGCATCCGATCACTCGTTGCTAGATGAACTCATAGATGGATCTTGGTGAAACCGTAGGAAAATTTTTTGTTTTCTGCAACGTTCCCCAACATTCTCCCGACGTGCTTTGCACAAAGGTGGCTAGCGGGTGATTGTTTCTCCAACTTTAGTTGAACCGAGTGTGGCTACGCCCGGTCCTTGCGAAGGTTAAAACAACACCAACTTGACAAACTATCGTTGTGGTTTTGATGCGTAGGTAAGATTGGTTCTTGCTTAAGCCCGTAGCAGCCACGTAAAACTTGCAACAACAAAGTAGAGGACGTCTAACTTATTTTTGCAGGGCATGTTGTGATGTGATATGGTCAAGACATGATGCTAAATTTTATTGTATGAGATGATCATGTTTTGTAACCGAGTTATCGGCAACTGGCAGGAGCCATATGGTTGTCGCTTTATTGTATGCAATGCAATCGCGCTGTAATGCTTTACTTTATCAATAAGCGGTAGCGATAGTCGTGGAAGCATGAGATTGGCGAGACGACAACGATGCTAGGATGGAGATCAAGGTGTCGCACCGGTGACGATGGTGATCACGACGGTGCTTCGGAGATGGAGATCACAAGCACAAGATGATGATGGCCATCTCATATCACTTATATTGATTGCATGTGATGTTTATCTTTTATGCATCTTATCTTGCTTTGATTGACGGTAGCATTATAAGATGATCTCTCACTAATTATCAAGAAGTGTTCTCCCTAAGTATGCACCATTGCGAAAGTTCTTCGTGCTGAGACACCACGTGATGATCGGGTGTGATAGGCTCTACGTTCAAATACAACGGGTGCAAAATAGTTGCACACGCGGAATACTCAGGTTATACTTGACAAGCCAAGCATATACAGATATGGCCTCGGAACACGGAGACCGAAAGGTCGAGCGTGAATCATATAGTAGATATGATCAACATAGTGATGTTCACCAACGAAACTACTCCATCTCACGTGATGATCGGACATGGTTTAGTTGATTTGGATCACGTACTCACTTAGAGGATTAGAGGGATGTCTATCTAAGTGGGAGTTCTTTAAGTAATATGATTAATTGAACCTAAATTTATCATGAACTTAGTACCTGATAGTATCTTGCTTATGTATGTTTGATTGTAGATAGATGGCCCGTGCTGTTGTTCCGTTGAATTTTAATGCGTTCCTTGAGAAAGCAAAGTTGAAAGATGATGGTAGCAATTACACGGACTGGGTCCGTAACTTGAGGATTATCCTCATTGCTGCACAGAAGAATTACGTCCTGGAAGCACCGCTGGGTGCCAGGCCTGCTGCTGGAGCAACACCAGATGTTATGAACGTCTGGCAGAGCAAAGCTGATGACTACTCGATAGTTCAATGTGCCATGCTTTACGGCTTAGAACCGGGACTTCAACGACGTTTTGAACATCATGGGGCATATGAGATGTTCCAGGAGTTGAAGTTAATATTTCAAGCAAAAGCCCGGATTGAGAGATATGAAGTCTCCAATAAGTTCTATAGCTGCAAGATGGAGGAGAACAGTTCTGTCAGTGAGCATATACTCAAGATGTCTGGGTGTTGTAATCACTTGATTCAACTGGGAGTTAATCTTCCGGATGATAGCGTCATTGACAGAATTCTCCAATCACTTCCACCAAGCTACAAGAGCTTCGTGATGAACTATAATATGCAAGGGATGAATAAGACCATTCCCGAGCTCTTCGCAATGCTGAAAGCTGCGGAGGTAGAAATCAAGAAGGAGCATCAAGTGTTGATGGTCAACAAGACCACTAGTTTCAAGAAAAAGGGCAAAGGGAAGAAGAAGGGGAACTTCAAGAAGAACAGCAAGCAAGTTGCTACTCAAGAGAAGAAACCCAAGTCTGGACCTAAGCCTGGAACTGAGTGCTTCTACTGCAAGCAGACTGGTCACTGGAAGCGGAACTGCCCCAAGTATTTGGCGGATAAGAAGGATGGCAAGGTGAACAAAGGTATATGTGATATACATGTTATTGATGTGTACCTTACTAATGCTCGCAGTAGCACCTGGGTATTTGATACTGGTTCTGTTGCTAATATTTGCAACTCGAAACAGGGACTACGGATTAAGCGAAGATTAGCTAAGGACGAGGTGATGATGCGTGTGGGAAACAGTTCCAAAGTCGATGTGATCGCGGTCGGCGCGCTACCTCTACATCTACCTTCGAGATTAATATTAGACCTAAATAATTGTTATTTGGTGCCAGCATTAAGCATGAACATTATATCTGGATCTTGTTTGATGCGAGACGGTTATTCATTTAAATCAGAGAATAATGGTTGTTCTATTTATATGAGTAATATCTTTTATGGTCATGCACCCTTGAAGAATGGTCTATTCTTATTGAATCTCGATAGTAGTGACACACATATTCATAATGTTGAAGCCAAAAGATGCAGAGTTGATAATGATAGTGCAACTTATTTGTGGCACTGCCATTTAGGTCATATCGGTGTAAAGCGCATGAAGAAACTCCATACTGATGGACTTTTGGAACCACTTGATTATGAATCACTTGGTACTTGCGAACCGTGCCTCATGGGCAAGATGACTAAAACGCCATTCTCCGGTACTATGGAGAGAGCAACAGATTTGTTGGAAATTATACATACAGATGTATGTGGTCCGATGAATATTGAGGCTTGTGGCGGATATCGTTATTTTCTCACCTTCACAGATGACTTAAGCAGATATGGGTATATCTACTTAATGAAACATAAGTCTAAAACGTTTGAAAAGTTCAAAGAATTTCAGAGTGAAGTTGAAAATCATTGTAACAAGAAAATAAAGTTTCTACGATCTGATCGTGGAGGAGAATATTTGAGTTACGAGTTTGGTGTACATTTGAAACAATGCGGAATAGTTTCGCAACTCACGCCACCCGGAACACCACAGCGTAATGGTGTGTCCGAACGTCGTAATCGTACTTTACTAGATATGGTGCGATCTATGATGTCTCTTACTGATTTACCGCTATCGTTTTGGGGTTATGCTTTGGAGACGGCCGCATTCACGTTAAATAGGGCACCATCAAAATCCGTTGAGACGATGCCTTATGAACTATGGTTTGGCAAGAAACCAAAGTTGTCGTTTCTGAAAGTTTGGGGCTGCAATGCTTATGTGAAAAAGCTTCAACCTGATAAGCTCGAACCCAAATCGGAGAAATGTGTCTTCATAGGATATCCAAAGGAGACTATTGGATACACCTTTTATCACAGATCCGAAGGCAAGACTTTTGTTGCTAAGTTCAGAAACTTTCTGGAGAAGGAGTTTCTCTCAAAAGAAGTGAGTGGGAGGAAAGTAGAACTTGACGAGGTAACTGTACCTGCTCCCTTATTGGAAAGTAGTGCATCACAGAAAATTGTTTCTGTGACACCTACACCAATTAGTGAGGAAGCTAATGATAATGATCATGAAACTTCAGAACAAGATACTACTGAACCTCGTAGATCAACCAGAGTGAGATCCGCGCCAGAGTGGTACGGTAATCCTGTTCTAGAAGTCATGCTACTAGATCATGATGAACCTACGAACTATGAAGAAGCGATGGTGAGCCCAGATTCCGCAAAATGGCTTGAAGCCATGAAATCTGAGATGGGATCCATGTATGAGAACAAAGTGTGGACTTTGGTTGACTTGCCCAATGATCGGCAAGCAATTGAGAATAAATGGATCTACAAGAAGAAGACTGACGCCGACGGTAATGTTACTGTCTACAAAGCTCGACTTGTCGCAAAAGGGTTTCGGCAAATTCAAGGGATTGACTACGATGAGACCTTCTCACCCGTAGCGATGCTTAAGTCTGTCCGAATCATGTTAGCAATTGCCGCATTTTATGATTATGAAATTTGGCATATGGATGTCAAAACTGCATTCCTGAATGGATTTCTGGAAGAAGAGTTGTATATGATGCAACCAGAAGGTTTTGTCGATCCAAAGGGAGCTAACAAAGTGTGCAAGCTCCAGCGATCCATTTATGGACTGGTGCAAGCCTCTCGGAGTTGGAATAAACGCTTTGATAGTGTGATCAAAGCATTTGGTTTTATACAGACTTTCGGAGAAGCCTGTATTTACAAGAAAGTGAGTGGAGCTCTGTAGCATTTCTGATATTATATGTGGATGACATATTACTGATTGGAAATGATATAGAATTTCTGGATAGCATAAAGGGATACTTGAATAAGAGTTTTTCAATGAAAGACCTCAGTGAAGCTGCTTACATATTAGGCATTAAGATCTATAGAGATAGATCAAGACACTTAATTGGACTTTCACAAAGCACATACCTTGACAAAGTTTTGAAGAAGTTCAAAATGGATCAAGCAAAGAAAGGGTTCTTGCCTGTGTTACAAGGTGTAAAGTTGAGTCAGACTCAATGCCCGACCACTGCAGAAGATAGAGAGAAAATGAAAGATGTTCCCTATGCTTCAGCCATAGGCTCTATCATGTATGCAATGATGTGTACCAGACCTGATGTGTGCCTTGCTATAAGTCTAGAAGGAAGGTACCAAATTAATCTAGGAGTGGATCACTGGACAGCGGTCAAGAACATCTTGAAGTACCTGAAAAGGACTAAGGATATGTTTCTCGTATATGGAGGTGACAAAGAGCTCATCGTAAACGGTTACGTTGATGCAAGCTTTGACACTGATCCGGACGATTCTAAATCGCAAACCGGATACGTGTTTACATTAAACGGTGGAGCTGTCAGTTGGTGCAGTTCTAAACAAAGCGTCGTGGCGGGATCTACATGTGAAGCGGAGTACATAGCTGCTTCGGAAGCAGCAAACGAAGGAGTCTGGATGAAGGAGTTCATATCCGATCTAGGTGTCATACCTAGTGCTTCGGGTCCGATGAAAATCTTTTGTGACAATACTGGTGCAATTGCCTTGGCGAAGGAATCCAGATTTCACAAAAGAACCAAGCACATCAAAAGACGCTTCAATTCCATCCGGGATCTAGTCCTGGTGGGAGACATAGAGATTTGCAAGATACATACGGATCTGAATGTAGCAGACCCATTGACTAAGCCTCTTCCACGAGCAAAACATGATCAGCACCAAGGCTCCATGGGTGTTAGAATCATTATAGTATAATCTAGATTATTGACTCTAGTGCAAGTGGGAGACTGAAGGAAATATGCCCTAGAGGCAATAATAAAGTTATTATTTATTTCCTTATATCATGATAAAAGTTTATTATTCATGCTAGAATTGTATTAACCGGAAACATAATACATGTGTGAATACATAGACAAACAGAGTGTCACTAGTATGCCTCTACTTGACTAGCTCGTTAATCAAAGATGGTTATGTTTCCTAACCATGGACAAAGAGTTTTCATTTGATTAACGGGATCACATCATTAGTTGAATGATATGATTGACATGACCCATTCCATTAGCTTAGCACCCGATCGTTTAGTATGTTGCTATTGCTTTCTTCATGACTTATACATGTTCCTATGACTATGAGATTATGCAACTCCCGTTTGCCGGAGGAACACTTTGTGTGCTACCAAACGTCACAACGTAACTGAGTGATTATAAAGTAGCTCTACAGGTGTCTCCAAAGGTACATGTTGGGTTGGCATATTTCGAGATTAGGATTTGTCACTCCGATTGTCGGAGAGGTATCTTTGGGCCCTCTCGGTAATGCACATCACTGAAGCCTTGCAAGCATTGCAACTAATGAGTTAGTTGCGGGATGATGTATTATGGAACGAGTAAAGAGACTTGCCGGTAACGAGATTGAACTAGGTATGGGATACCGACGATCGAATCTCCGGCAAGTAACATACCGATGACAAAGGGAACAACGTATGTTGTTATGCGGTCTGACTGATAAAAGATCTTCGTAGAATATGTAGGAGCCAATATGATCATCCAGGTTCCGCTATTGGTTATTGACCAGAGACGTGTCTCGGTCATGTCTACATTGTTCTCGAACCCGTAGGGTCCGCACGCTTAAGGTTACGATGACATTATATTATGAGTTTATGCATTTTGATGTACCGAAGTTTGTTCGGAGTCCTGGATGTGATCACGGACATGACGAGGAGTCTCGAAATGGTCGAGACATAAAGATTGATATATTGGAAGCCTATGTTTGGATATCGGAAGTGTTCCGGGTGAAATCGGGATTTTACCGGAGTACCGGGAGGTTACCGGAACCCCCCGGAAGGTATATGGGACTTAGTGGGCCTTAGTGGAAGAGAGGAGAGGTGGCCATAGATGGGCCGCGCGCCCCTCCCCCCCCCCCCTTGGTCCGAATAGGACAAGGAGAGGGGGTCGGCCCCCCTTCCTCCTCTCTCTCCTCTTTTCCCCCCTCCGCGAATCCTATTCCAGCTAGGAAAGGGGGGGAGTCCTACTCCCGGAGGGAGTAGGACTCCTCCTGGCGCGCCTCCTCTTGGCCGGCCAGGCCCCCCCCCCTTTTGAGCCTTTATATACGGAGGCAAGGGGCACCCCTAGAGACACAAGTTGATCCACGTGATCATATTCTTAGCCGTGTGCGGTGCCCCCTTCCACCATAGTCCTCGATAATATTGTAGCGGTGCTTAGGCGAAGCCCTGCGACGGTAGAACGTCAAGATCGTCACCACGCTGTCGTGCTGACGGAACTCTTCCCCGACACTTTGCTGGATCGGAGTCCGGGGATCGTCATCGAGCTGAACGTGTGCTAGAACTCGGAGGTGCCGTAGTTTCGGTGCTTGATCGGTCGGGCCGTGGAGACGTACGACTACATCAACCAAGTTAACGCTTCCGTTGTCAATCTACAAGGGTACGTAGATCACACTCTCCCCCTCTCGTTGCTATGCATCACCATGATCTTGCGTGTGCGTAGGAATTTTTTTGAAATTACTACGAAACCCAACATTTTACATGCCCTTTTGGTACTTTTGCTTCTAGACGTATGCCTTTTGGTTTATGTAATGCACCTACTACCTTTCAAAGATGCATGATGGCTATATTCTCTGACTTTTGTGAAAAGATTTGTGAGGTTTTCATGGACGACTTTTCCGTCTATGGATCTTCTTTTGATGATTGCTTGAGCAACCTTGATCGAGTTTTGCAGAGATGTGAAGAAACTAATCTTGTCTTGAATTGGGAAAAGTGCCACTTTATGGTTAATGAAGGTATTATCTTGGGGCATAAAGTTTCTGAAAGAGGTATTGAAGTTGATAAAGCCAAGGTTGATGCTATTGAAAATATGTCATGTCCCAAGGACATCAAAGGTATAAGAAGTTTCCTTGGTCATGCCGGTTTTTATAGGAGGTTCATCAAGGACTTCTCAAAAATCTCTCGGCCTTTGACTAATTTATTACAAAAAGATATACCATTTGTCTTTGATGATGATTGTGTAGAAGCATTTGAAATACTTAAGAAAGCATTGATCTCTGCACCTATTGTTCAGCCACCTGATTGGAATTTACCCTTTGAAATTATGTGGGATGCTAGTGATTATGTTGTAGGTGTTGTTCTAGGACAAAGAGTTGATAAGAAACTAAATGTTATTCAATATGCTAGTAAAACTCTAGACAATGCTCAAAGAAATTATGCTACTACTGAAAAATAATTCTTAGCAGTTGTATTTGCTTGTGATAAGTTTAGACCTTATATTGTTGATTCTAAAGTAACTATTCACCCTGATCATGCTGCTATTAAATATCTTATGGAAAAGAAAGATGCTAAACCTAGACTTATTAGATGGGTTCTCTTGCTACAAGAATTTGATTTAGATATTGTTGATAGAAAAGGAGCTGAGAACCTCGTTGCAGACAACTTGTCTAGGCTAGAAAATGTGCTTGATGACCCACTACCTATTGATGATAGCTTTCCTGATGAGCAATTAAATGTCATAAATACTTCTCATACTGCTCCATGGTATGCTGATATGCTAATTATATTGTTGCTAAGTTTATACCACCTAGTTTCACATACCAGCAAAAGAAAAAGTTCTTCTATGATTTGAGGCATTACTTTTGGGATGACCCACATCTTTATAAAGAAGGAGTAGATGGTGTTATTAGACGTTGTGTACCTGAGCATGAACAGGAACAAATCCTATGCAAGTGTCACTCCGAAGCTTATGGAGGACACCATGTTGGAGATAGGACAGCACATAAGGTATCGCAATCTGGCTTTTATTGGCCTACTCTCTTCAAGGATGCCCGTAAGTTTGTCTTATCTTGTGATGAATGTCAAAGAATTGGTAATATTAGTAGACGTCAAGAAATGCCTATGAATTATTCACTTGTTATTGAACCATTTGATGTTTGGGGCTTTGACTATATGGGACCTTTTCCTTCCTCTAATGGTTATACACATATTTTAGTTGTTGTTGATTACGTTACTAAGTGGGTAGAAGCTATTCCAACTAGTAGTGCTGATCATAACACTTCTATTGAAATGCTTAAAGAAGTTATTTTTCCAAGGTTTGGAGTCCGTAGATATTTAATGACTGATGGTGGTTCACATTTTATTCATGGTGCTTTCCATAAAATGCTTGCTAAATATGATGTTAATCATAGAATTGCATCTCCTTATCACCCTCAATCTAGTGGTCAAGTAGAATTGAGCAATAGAGAACTCAAATTAATTTTGCAAAAGACTGTCAATAGGTCTAGAAAGAATTGATCCAAGAAACTAGATGATGCATTATGGGCCTATAGAACTGCATATAAAAATCCTATGGGTATGTCTCCATATAAAATGGTCTATGGAAAAGCATGTCACTTACCTCTCAAACTAGAACACAAGGCTTATTGGGCTATTAAAGAACTTAATTATGATTTTAAACTTGCCGGTGAGAAGAGGTTATTTGATATTAGCTCACTTGATGAATGGAGAACTCAAGCCTATGAAAATGCCAAGTTGTTTAAAGAAAAAGTTAAAAGATGGCATGACAAAAGGATACAAAAGCGTGAGTTTAATGTAGGTGATTATGTATTTCTATACAACTCTCTTTTAAGATTTTTTGCAGGAAAACTTCTCTCTAAATGGGAAGGTCCTTGCGTTATCGAGGAGGTCTATTGTTCCGGTGCCATGAAAATCAACAACTTCGAAGGCACAAATCCAAAGGTGGTGAACGGTCAAAGAATCAAACACTATATCTCAGGTAATCCCATAAATGTTGAAACCAATGTTATTGAAACCGTAACCCCGGAGGAATACATAAAGGACACTTTTCAGAACGTTTCAGACTCCGAAAAGGAATAGGTATGTGGTACGGTAAGTAAACCGACTCCAAAACAGTTTTTAAGGCAATATTTCTCCGTTTTGGAATATTTAGAAAAATAGAAAAATAAGCGGCAGTCCGGAAAGGACACGAGGGCTCCACGAGGGTGGAGGGAGCGCCCTACCCCCTAGGCGCGCCCCCTACCTCGTGGGCACCTCGTGTGCTCTCCAGACTCCGTTTTCTTACAGGACACGTATTTTGGTCGGTAAAAATTCATTATATAACCTCCCGGGGGTTTTGACTCCCGTACCATGCAAAAATCTCCTGTCTTTGTTTCGAGCTATTTTTCTGACAGATCTAGATTATCATGACGTCTCCAAGTGCTCCCAAGGACAAGTTCTTCGAGAAGGTCATCAACCCTTACCTCGCGGAGGTGCAGCGACACCCTCAAACCATTGAGATGCGTGATGGGTTGCTGCACATCCGTGATGCTGAGGGACCGAAGGGGAACGTAAGCGCGGAGACGAGGCTCGAAGCAATGGAGCAACAAGTTTTCAAGTGTTAGGGGATGGTGGAGCGTGGACTCAACTCCAACTACATGATGATCGCGGAGTTCACCAACAAACACAAGCTGGATGCCGACAACATTGGGGAGACCATCTTCAAGCTTCACGAGAAAATCGAGCACCTTCAAGCTCAGATCTATGACCTGCAAAACCAAAACTGTGAGTATGAATATAGATTCAAAAGGATGAGTTTGGCTGCAGATTTGAGGATCCCGGAGACTCGGTCATCCTTCTATGATGGTGAGCCTATGCCTTGGAAGAAGGACGACAAGCCTACGCCACCAACAAAATCACCACCGTCTCCTCCAACAAAGAAGAATTGAGTATCTGGTATGGGCACTCCACTTGGCAACTACCAAGCTTGGGGGAGTGCCCCGGTATCGTATCACCATCACTTTTATCTTTACCGTTTTTCTTAGATCGATCCTTTTGGTAATATCTTGATCTAGCAGAATAAAAGTTCTTAGTATGATCTAGTCGTGAGTTTTGCTTTATTATCCTTCTATGTAATCGAGTCCGTGAGCTATATAATAAAGATTAGTGTTGAGTCAAGGGCTTGACTATTTTGCCATGATCCTAAGTGAATAAAAGAAAAGAGAAAGAAATAAAAAGAAACAAAGAGATCATGTGACTCTTATGGAGAGTAATGAGCTCACAAAGAAAGATTATGATGAATAAAAGTTATTGAGGGTTGACAAACATAGTTTTGGTCATCGTTGCAATTAATAGGAAGTAATAAAGAAAGAGAGGTCTTCAC